>NC_089750.1:74107206-74142206 GCF_040412425.1 Macrobrachium rosenbergii
GGAAATGACTATTTTAATGGAAGTGGCTCTTTTTGAGAAGCTGATTTTTTTTAAGGGTAAGTGGCACTCCCTTGCGCGCTCTCAGTGCCAATTTTCGTGCGCCCCGACTGGCGGGAGCAATGCGTCAGCGGTCCGAGTGAGTAAACCACCTTTGCACGACGATCGATAGAAGTGACGTGTCCACGGCGATTACGCCCTACGCAGTTCTCCTCCATCTACGCAATCTTATTTTCACGGGTTCTTTGACCTGGTCTCTTATTTTCACCGTTTGTCTTTTTTATGACTTTTTTATGCACTTTTATTTTCATTTAATTCCTTTTACCTATGGTCTGTTATTTTCGTAATTCCTTTTATTTATCGTCTGTTATTTTTGTAATACCTTTTATTTATTGTCTGTTATTTTCGTAATTCCTTTTATTTGTCGTCGTTAGTCTCGTAATTCCTTTTATTTGTCGTCTGTTATTTTCGCAATTCCTTTTATTTGTCGTCTGTTATTCTCGTAATTCCTTTTATTTATCGTCTGTGATTCTCGTAATTCCTTTTCTTTGTCGTCTGTTATTTTCGTAATTCCTTTTACCTATCCTCTGTTATTTTTTTCTATGAGTTCCTTTACACACCGTCTGTAATTATCATGAGTTATTTTACCTGCCTCTGTTATTTGCATGTAATTCCTTTACTTATGCAATGTTATTTCCACGGGTCCTTTGACTTAGTCTGTTATTTTCACGTAATTCTTTTATCTACCGTCTGTTATTTTTATGTGTTCTTTTTATTTATCTTCTGTTATTTTCATGATTCCTTTGATCTATCTTCTGTTATTTTCGTATTTCCTTGTACCTATCGTCTGTTATTGTCGTAATTCCTTTTACTTATCGTCTGTTATTTTCATGATTCCTTTGATCTATCTTATGTTATTTTCATGGTGCCTTTTACCCATCGTCTGTTATCTTTGTAATTCCTTTTACCTATCGTCTGTTATTTTCGTAATTCCTTTTACCTATCGTCTGTTATTTTCGTAATTCCTTTTACCTATCGTCTGTTATTTTCGTAATTCCTTTTACCTATCGTCTGTTATTTTCATGATTCCTTGTACCTATCTTCTGTTATTTTTGCAATTCCTTTTACCTATCGTCTGTTATTTTCATGATTCCTTGTACCTATCTTCTGTTATTTTTGTAATTCCTTTTACCTATCGTCTGTTATTTTCGTAATTCCTTTTACCTATCGCCTGTTATTTTCATGATTCCTTGTACCTATCTTCTGTTATTTTTGCAATTCCTTTTACCTATCGTCTGTTATTTTCATGATTCCTTGTACCTATCCTCTGTTATTTTTGCAGTTCCCTTTGCCTATCGTCTGTTATTTTCATGATTCCTTGTACCTATCTTCTGTTATTTTTGCAATTCCTTTTACCTATCGTCTGTTATTTTCATGATTCCTTGTACCTATCTTCTGTTATTTTTGCAATTCCTTTTACCTATCGTCTGTTATTTTCATGATTCCTTGTACGTATCTTCTGTTATTTTTGCAATTCCTTTTACCTATCGTCTGTTATTTTCATGAGTGATTCTACCTACCTTCGATTATTTCCATTGGTTATTTTACCTACCCTCTGTTATTTTAGTGGTTCCCTTTTGCGTGCTCTCTGTCATTTTCCTTTCGTACACCTAAGCCCTCTTATCTTCGTAGTTTTATTTATATCTGTGAGATCTACACTACCTTTTTTTTTAATTACGCACTATTTTTGACGGTTCCCTTTCTGGTAGGCACCGAGAGATGGCTATTGTTGTGTCATTAATAAACCTAAAATTATTGCTCATAGCCATTTTCATTTTGTGGTTAGGAATTAGAAAAGTTTCTGTTTAAATTAATGAAATATTTTCACAAGTTCACCCCCTCACTTTATAACATCTTTAGGAAAATCATTGCGATAATTCTGTTTAAAATAATTGGGCCACCCTTCCCTTGAAATCTACCCATTTCCCTTTTCGATAACAAAGAAACGGAGCTGTCTCTCGTGTGAATTCCAACTAAAGCCCTCTGCTGGGCCCAAAAACCGAAATGAGGCGTCCCCCCAAAAAAAACCCGCTACGAATCGATCGAGCTGACCTGACGACGGTGGCCCCTGACCTCTGTTCCTACGCGCCGAAATTGAGGAGCTTGTGAGTCTCTGGGAGCCCCATTCCGTGGACAGTAGAATCTGAAAGAGTCTGACAACCTGAAACACACGCACGTGTTGTCTGCTGACACTTGCCACCTGTTGTCAGTCAGTGGTCGACCCCGGACACCTGTGTACAGTTGTTGCCAGAGATTGTATTTCACAAGACACGTAATTGTAGGTTTAAACTAGGAGATGAATGGAATGGAATATATAGAATTTTGGCCAAAGGCCAAGCGCTGGGACCTATGTATGATGAGGTCATTCAGTGCTGAAAGGGAAATTGACAGTAAAGAAGAGGTTTGAAAGGCGTAACAGGAGGAAATCCTCGCTGTTTCTCTAATGAAACACATGTTAGGAGAAGGTGGAAGGTAAGATGGACGAAAGAGAATATGAACGGAGGTATAGTAAAAAGAACGAAAGGGGTTGCAGCTAGGGGCATAAGGAAGGGACGCTGCTTCAAAGAACCTTAAGTTAACGTCTACAGTGAACCAAAAACGGAAAACAAAATATCCTGAAGGATAACTACTGAGCACCACAACTAATTTGATAAATTGTACCCAGAAAGAAGTATTTTTTATTACAAAAAAATATTAGGAAATAAAATTTTTTGTAATTCATCGAAAAACATTTTTGAAGAATAAAGACAAAAAATATTCATGATTCTTGACTGTTGATTGAAGACCTTGCTATTGATTATTACCTTTTTTGGTACATAAAGATTATAATACACTACAAGCATAGCAACACAGTTATTGCAAAGTTAAGACAAACACCTGCGTGAGAGCTATGACTTCCCCTGTTAACCTTCCAAGCACGCAAGCATTAATGCATGCAAAAAAAAAAAAAGACTTGCATTGCTTGCAGTAAACATTGTAAGTGACGCTTAATCTTGAATCGTAATTGGTCTAGGAACTGGAATTGGAATATAAGGTTTAGGCCAAGTGCTGATACCTATGAGGTCATTCGGCGGTGAAAGAAAAATTGAGAATAAAGTTTTGAAAGGTGTAACAGGAGGAAAACCTCGCAGTTGCATTATGAAACAATTATTAGGAGAGGGTTGAGGAAAGTAAGATGGAAGAAAGAGAATATGAACGGAGGTACAGTAAAAGGAATGAAAGGGGTTGCAGCCAGGGGCCCAAGGAAGGGACGCTGCAAAGAACGGAAAGTAATGCTTACAGTGCACCGCGTGAGTTCCACTGACGGCACCACTCTCCTACGGGGATAATAGATCAAAGAAACACTCATCTATTAAGGTCTTTGTAAAAATTACTCTGTATTTCTAATGGCTAACTCCTGTCCATAATTATCATTTCATTACATATTCTTATGCATAATATCCGAAAAAGACATTAGCTACTATTCCGTAATATTTCGTTCTTTGTCCATGATTGTAACAGTTCGTACATACATATACATACATACATACATATATACATACATACATATATATATATATATATATATATATATATATATATATATATATATATATATATATATATATATATATATATATATATATATATATATATATATATATATATATATATATATATATTGTGCTTGTGTGTGTTGATTCGAAAAATAACTTAAGCGTATTTTTCTATTTGTGACAGTATAAAGCAAGTAAAAACTGCGCCGATGTTTCTTCCGCGCAATCGTGTTTTCTGTAAAGCGCATAATCAAGGCACCCGAAAATAGATCTATCTCTCGGTGGTCTCAGTACAGTGCTGTATGAGCCGCTGCCCATGAAACTTGAACCACCGCCCGTTGGTGGCCTATCCTATATCGTTGCTAGAAGCACGATTATGGATCGTTTTAACCTTAAATAAAATAAAAACCACTGAGGCTAGAGGGCTGCAATTTTTCATGTTTAATGATTGAAGGGTGGATAATCAGTATACTAATTTGCAGCCCTCTAGCCTCAAAAGTTTTAAGATCTGAGGGCGGACAGAAAAAAGTGAGGACAGAATAATGTGCCGACGGACAGACAAAGCCGGCACAATAGTTTTATTTTACAGAAAACTAAAAAGTAGACATACTTTTAACAAAAGTGAGCAATTAATTTTATAATTTGTTAACTTGTTTCTTTTCTAAGAACTGATCTCTTCTTTCTGTATTTCCTATTACCTTCTGTTACTTCTATCAAATAAACATAATATTCTTTGGAAGCTTGAATTTCAAGTCAGTGGCCCCTTTGGTGGGCTTGTTCCACATGAATAGGGTTCGTCTTCTGAATAATAATAATAATAATAATAATAATAATAATAATAATAATAATAATAATAATATATCAGTCAGATATACATTTTTGCAGATTTATATTCGCTTCCCTTAATGCAAGTTGATGTATAGGCTTGTTCCACATGAATAGGGTTCGTCTTCTGAATAATAATAATAATAATAATAATAATAATAATAATAATAATAATAATAATAATAATAATAATAATAATAATATGTCAGTCATATATACTTTCGTTTATTGTATTTTTGCTGACTTATATTCGCTTCCCTTAATGCAAGTTGATGTATAGGCTTGTTCCATATGAATAGGGTTCATCTTCTGAATAATGATAATAATAATAATAATAATAATAATAATAATAATAATAATAATAATAATATATTAGTCAGATATTTTATTGTATTTTTGCTGATTTATATTCGCTTTTAATGCAAGCTGATGTATTTATTCCATATAATAAGGTTCATCTTCTGAATAATAATAATAATAATAATAATAATAATAATATGTTAGTCAGATATACATTCGTTTATTGTATTTTTGCTGATTTATATTCGCTTCCCTTAATGCAAGTTGATGCAAATGTATCCTGAAGCCACGAAATCTGTTTAAAGCATAATACAATGTGTTGCGAGGGTGTAATGAATAGCGGTGAAAAAGGTGAATCAGAATAGGGAAGGGGGAGGGGAAAAAAAAGAGGGTTGCCAGACACGCAAACAAGTTCCTAGTGTTGTTATTCTCTTTTTTCGTTAATTTGTTTGCTTGCGAGTTTTACTCTGCATGGCCTTGTCTGTTCGACATTGCATCACCCACTGCTTGCTTACCGTTATGGTTGAAGAATTTAATATTATATATCCTTTATGCCCTTGCTTTTGGGTTCTACGTGCTGCAAAAAGCATTCTTAAATACAGATCGTCATTTCTGTGACGTTTTAATCACTTTAAGACTATTCCGAACGCCTTAAATTTGTTATTTATCCTTCCGATTGAGTGGATTTCCCTCCAGAAAGGCTCGGTCGAACCTGTTTAAATGCGCCGGTGACGTCACGCGGGAACGCTGGGTGAAAATGAGCCAGTCGCCAAGCCCCGGCATTTAATCGTCCTGCCCGTGTCTCCCGGAAGCGGTGTAATTATTATTTACGTTATGATGAGAAGGGAAAGAGTTGTTTGTCGGGGTGGGGAGGGTGGGGGAGGTGGAATGGTCTGATTTAGGGTGCCGCAGTGTGTCAGGAAGTATATGATATGGAGGTCCGAGATGGGTAACAACAGGATGGTGAATGGGGTGGTGGTGTGGATGGGATCGTATTGACGCTAAGGTTGAAATTACGTCACGTCTTTTCAATCCTCCATGAACGGCGTTGCTTCTTAATAGGCTGAATTTTACTCACGATGTTTTGGGAAGCTGTTTGTGGATTATAATTATTATTATTATTATTATTATTATTATTATTATTATTATTATTATTATTAACCAGAAGATGAAACCTATTCATATGGAACAAGCCCACCAAAGGGGCCACTGACTTGAAATTCAAGCTTTAGAGAATATGGTATTATTCGAAAGAAGAAAAAGTAGGTAATAATAGGAAATACAGAAATTATTATTATTATTATTATTATTATTATTATTGTTGATGTTATTATTCAGAAAGAAGAGATCACTTATTAAATACGAAAAAAATTTTTAAAGAATACTTGAACTCTGATACACAACACAAGAGACCTTTTGTTAGAGATTTCTTACCACCCACCGTCTTAAAAATTTCATCGAGAGCGTGAAAGAGCGTTATCGATCGATAAGAACAGATAACGGTGCGATTACCAACATCCTTTATTGGTGAATCTCTGACCTTGAAAGTCAGATGGAGTGGATATCGATTTCTGAAAGCTGACGTCGTTGGATTTTGGAAATACTTCAGCAGCAGGCGAAAGTGTTGCCTTACTTGTATGAGAGTTCACGTTTACATTCATATAGGTCTAATGATTATTATACCTCAGGCCCCACTTTCTCTCTCTCTCTCTCTCTCTCTCTCTCTCTCTCTCTCTCTCTCTCTCTCTCTCTATAGCAGGCAAAAGTGTTGCCATACAGTAGTTTAATGAAACCTAATGTTTGCATTCATATAACTCTAATGACTGTACTCCAGGTCCACCCTCTCTCTCTCTCTCTCTCTCTCTCTAGCAGGCGGAAGTTTGCTTTACTTTTTTAAAATCCTGATGTTTACCTTCATAGAGCTCTAATGAATATAATTCAGGCCTCACCTCTCTCTCTCTCTCTCTCTCTCTCTCTCTCTCTCTCTCTCTCTCTCAAGCGAATATCTCTCGCTTTACACTGCCCTTGGTAATCCCAGAATAATATTATTCTTTCATAAAATCCTTACTATATCTCCACATTGTGGGTTTAATCAGAGTAAGAATGATTTTTGTACGAGAGATATTTAGATGAAACGAACAGAACATACGACAAGGAAACTAAACTGTCAATTTATACGACAGACAACGTAAAATGTCTATTTACCGCTTGAATATTGACAAATTGCGTGACATCTTCCCCGCACAGCCATGAACCTTTAAAAATGTCAAATAAAAACGTTATTATTTCAAACGATAAACAGATTTAAGCTCGCGTAGCCTCGTTGGAGTTAATTGCACTGAGACAAACTACTGCTCTGTAAATGATTTATGTACTGGACCCACTCACCCCACTGCGCTATCCCGCGGCTTGTTATGTATGGGCACACTACATTTTAACGGTATGGGAGTAACTTTAGACTTCCCTGGATGTCAGGGGATTTATGAACAAGAGCGCGTGCTGGCATAAGGCCGGCTCAGTCTAACTAGCAACAGAGTGTAGACCTATGTTTGCTCGCGTGCCTTCTCGGTCGAAAGTGATTTCAGAACCGGAGAAAAGTGTGATGAAAAATTAGTTTGCATTTCCTAGACTGATAGCATATTCTTATATTGTAAACATCGTGCTATACAGTTGTAAAATTAACTACCGTTATAAATATAATATATATATATATATATATATATATATATATATATATATATATATATATATATATATAATTGTATATATAGTACATTTGCCACACTTACCTATAAATGGTACAATGAAATGAAACAATATTAGCTTCATTATCCAGGTAATACGAGCCCCCACCATACCTGTCTTTCAAGAAAAGCTTTTTCTTTTCATGTTGAATCTTCGTGTACATAAAAAACAATAATGTTCATAGATTCAGCACCGAAAACTTAGTGCGTGAAAGAAACCTTTTAGCTCTAAGTTGGATTAAAAGCGTTACAAACAGAAGCAACTTCAGTAAAAAGATAAGACGGCTAAGTGCAAGTGAACTTGAAGTTCATACAAGAAGCAAGCGTTTTCTTCTATTAATAACTATGACATTTATGAGGGAGTCCCTTTACCTTATTGAGCAAAACATCTTTAGAATATTCATTTATATATATATATATATATATATATATATATATATATATATATATATATATATATATATATATATATATATATATATATATATATATAAAATTATAAATAAATTTATGGATAATTAAATAAATATATATATATATATATTATTTATTTATTTAATTATCCATAAATTTATTTATTTCACTCTGGAGAAATCAACAATCCTCAGAGTACATCCAACTGTTTCTTTTCTTCATCTGCCAGGCTCCGGATTTTTCTCCACCCTCTGTTGTCCCTTGTGGCCTGGGCTAGTAAGAGGGCATTGGGTTAGCCCAGTCCATCGATCGGCCTTTGCTCATATAGACTCCTGGGCGAAGACTCCTGCGGTATCATGTATCATGCCTCTGTTAATGTTAGAAACCTTTAGTGATATTAACATTATGTTAGGGAGGCAATCTGATATGATGATGGAAGGCTGGAATTGTTTACCGAAGGACTCTCCGTTTAGACAGGGTGTAGTTATACCCTTGAGGTATACTGTATTAAAGTATAAGTATACCTTTGAAGATTCTCTTTCTTCCATCTGACTTTCCCACCACCCTTACAACTGTTTCGTGGTGCAACTGCGAGGCTTTCCTCCCGTTGCACCTTTCAAACCTTCTTGGTCCCAGCGCCTGGCCTTTGGCCCAAATTCTAATTTCTGTTCTGTTCGATACCTTTGAAGTATACCATGTTCCCTAAGCCTCACAAGATGTACGGTCATGTATATTCGTGTATCTACTTAACAGAGTTAATGGTCCCTGAAGAATCTTGAGTTCCTTACCAAATGTTGTCCCAAGTCTTCCTAGAACAGCTGTTGGTCATTTGGGCATATTCCACGTTTTAGAAATAGTAGAATGCAGAGGTCTTAGTTTAACATAGGCACGACCACTGCATCCGGTTAAGGAAGCTTTGTAATAATAATAATAATAATAATAATAATAATAATAATAGGACTTTATTGTACCTCAGGGCCACATACAGAGATAGACAGGTTGGATACAGTACAGTGCATGACATTTAGATGCACAAGATAAGAAGCCAAGATAATGAACGGTTGCACCCAAAGAATTAATAATAATAATAATAATGATAATGATAATAATTTTTTTTTCAGTAAGGTCTCCAGGCTTTTATGCTTCGCTGGTAAGACGAGCCTTGAAGCACCTCCTTGTACCAACAAGGCGCAGCATTTAATCCGGGAGATGACGGCATGATTTCACAATGTAACGTGTGTTATCTTTTTCCACCATTTTTTGGTTATTCCACAATCATCATCAGCTGCGTCATTATCAGCGCTACCTCTTCCTCCTCCTCCACCCCACAGTGCCTTTAAATACCTGTATGACAGCGAAGTCATCAGGATTTTGTCTTATCACAGACGTATTAGGGTTGGAATATAGAATTTAGGCCAAAGACCAAGTCTTTCAACGCTGAAAGGGAAATTAGCAGTAAAAAGGGCTTAAGGTGTAACATGAAGAAAACCTCGCGGTTGCACTATGAATCAATTGTCACGAGAGCGTTGAGGAAAGCAAGATGGAAGAAAGAGAATATGAACTGAGATACAGTAAAAGGAATGAAAGGGGGTTGCAGCTAGGGGCCTAAGGAAGGGACGATGCAAAGAGCCTTAAGTAATGCATACAGTGCACCGTTTGAGGTGCATCGACGGCGCTACACCCCTACCGGGTATCACAGGTGTATGTACCCACTTCGATTAATGGATTTCACTCCCTCAGACCTTCCTTGCTGTGAGTTGCAGGTGATTCGTGGATTTTTCCACAATTTTGCCTTTTCCTAAATGCTGTATAATGTTATAGAATCCTTCTCGTGTCCTCCTGGTCTGGGCTACACAAGAGCATTCAGTTGCCAGTCCCGTCGGCTTCTCATCTTAAAGAAATACAATTATCTGACTTCATCCCACATACATCAGAGTTTTGATAGCACTTCAAACCACAGTATTTTCCTGACTGAGACTCTAAAAAAGGTCTAATTAAAAGGATAAAATGTAATGATACGCTTCCTTCCCATTACGGCTTCTCATTAAAGCTGTTATTCTTGTCATTATCGTCGTCTCTGTTTCTGTTATTGTTTGTCTGTGGTCTGGGGGAGATACTGTAGTGTTTCAGAACGCTTTGGTAATAATTGGCAACGAATCTCTCTCTCTCTCTCTCTCTGACACACACACACCATCCATCAATAGCAGTTTACAACTGGCTATGAAAACCTGTTTTTCTCTCTATCTCTCTCTCTCACACATAAGTATACACAAGCAATAACATTAACTATTGTCTATGAAAACCTCTCTCTCTCTCTCTCTCTCTCTCTCTCTCTCTCTCTCTCTCTCTCTCTCTCTCTCTACACACACACACACATACCATTCATCAATAGCAGTTTACAACTGGCTATAAAAATCTGTCTGTCCCTTTATCTCTCTCTATCTCTCTCTCTCTCACACATAAGTATACACAAGCAATAGCATTAACAACTGGCTATGAAAACATATCTCTCTCTCTCTCTCTCTCTCTCTCTCTCTCATACACACAAGCAATGGAGTCATTTATATTCTGAGATCTGCCGTAAACATTCACCACCCTTTACCTGAGAATGACTTGGCTGTTTCCGCCCTCAAGTCTGATTCTTGATGCCACCGCTACATAAAGGCCATTATCATCATCAAGGTCATTATTATTATTATTATTATTATTATTATTATTATTATTATTATTATTATTATCATTAACACCCGAACACGCTAATGATTTGCTTTGTTCAAAACAACGACTTCAAACTTAGCCGTTTGAAACTGCAGTCGACTGTCTGCTGGTTCAGACAAGGGTCTTGATACAAGATCGACGTTGTTATTATCGTCACAAGATCTTGTGCGCCCGTATCAGTGCTCAGTGGCGGTCTTGTTGTGATAAGCCATCCCTCTAGCTTACATCTGTCGACAGAGGGTTTATTTGTTAATGGTGGTTCGTTCGTTTTCCCCGTCTGTCCGTGACGCTGCTTTATAGCGGGGCCATTCTGAATCTGTTGGCGTTTCCGATCTCTCTCTCTCTCTCTCTCTCTCTCTCTCTCTCTCTCTCTCTCCACACAGGCACACAACCGATAGTAGTAACAATTAGCTTTGAAAATCTCTCTCTCTCTCTCTCTCTCTCTCTCTCTCTCTCTCTCTCTCTCTCTCTCTCTCTCTCTCACATGCAGACACACAACCAATAGCAATAACAACTGGCTTTGAAATTCTCTCTCTCTCTCTCTCTACTCAAACAACCGATAGCAGTAATAATTAGCTTTGAAAATCTCTCTCTTTCTCTCTCTCTCTCTCTCTTCACACACACACACACACACACATACAACCGATAGCTGCAACAATTGGCTCTCTCTCTCTCTCTCTCTCTCTCTCTCTCTCTCTCTCTTAGTGAATCTCAGTAAAAGACTTTTAAAAGGTAACGCGGATGATGTAAAATCCCCACTGGGCTAAACACACGCGCACATGCTGATTTGAGCTGTAACCTCCCAAAACCCAGGAAAGATTTGGAGACCAAGTTAAATGAACCCTAAGTCATTTCATTCGATTTGTATTTTGCATTTATAAATGATCTACATTTCTCTGGCGTTGCCATTTCTCTCGTTGGCGACAGTAATAAAATTTGTCAGTCCTTATCATCACAGAATAAAGTGCTTGCTAAGTTAGAAAAAAAAATCTGGTCTGAGGAACAGCTTGGGTATGGCCATTTACAGTTATACTCTCACAGAAGGAACTAACAGCAGCTTTAAAACATTTAGCACGTATGAACAGCACGTGTGAAAACAGCTAATGCAGCAGAACTGCATGTGAGAGAAAGTCTCACGTTCCTTTTGTAATACCGAAGTTTCTTTACAGCTCCGAGATGCAATTAGGAAAACTGCAGCTGACATAGGCTGCAGTGCTGATATGGACACGCCCCTTTTCCTCTTCCTCCTCCTCTTCTTCTTCTTCTGCTTCTTTTTCTTCAAGACGTCGCCAGTCGATCGATCAGGGGGCAAAACCTCGAGGGAACATCACCCTAGTACGATGTCAAAGAGGTGCTTTCTTTTTCAATAAACTTCTTCGTTCGAGTATATATCGATTCATCAAAGATTGTGCATTAGATTATGTGTCTATATGATAATATTTTTGCTCTATTTCGAAGTATATTTTTCCGTTATTTCACTGTCGAAGAAGTACTCAAGAGGTACGGTATCCCTTTCCAGAAAAATTAGTATTAACCATAACTGTAGTACCATGTCTTCAATTATCATCTTGTAGCTCGTGCAAAGGATTACACACCAGCTGTATCAGTAAGTGAATACCATTCTAATTTATTATTGCAATCCTCTTTCATCCGAGAGTCGAGTATTTCCCAGAAACTCATCTCGAAGATTTCTGACATAGGCCTAATTTCAAAGTTTACATTAAAGAACTTGGGTAGCATTAGAGCAAGACTCGCTCCTCTTATCTTATATCCCTTAATTATTAGTTTCTGCATTTCGGTTTTTAAAGTTGCTTACGACCGTGAAAAGATAGTGCGATAGACATTTAATTTTTAAATGAAAAATTTCGAGTACCTATTTTTTTTTTTTAGGGGCGCGGGAACCGACCTCAGACACTTTTCTTGGCAATTTTGTTGCCTGCCTCTCTCTCTCTCTCTCTCTCTCTCTCTCTCTCTCTCTCTCTCTCTCTCTCTCTCTGTGAATATCCTCCCGCATTAATGCATTCAAGAGCTTAAGTCTGGTGGCTCGGCAACCCTTCACAATCATGTCAGTGCTATGAACACGTAGCCTGCAGTGCTTAGCATAATGAGACCCACATTAACACTTTGCCTCTCTGCGAGAGGAATGAATCACACACAAACACTTTCTTACTCCTCCGGAAAAGAATGAGACTTTCACATTAACACTTTGTTTCTCAAGGGGGAAGAATGAGTCACGCCTAAAAGAAAGTAATATGGCTTCCAGGGAGAATGAATCACAAATGATTCTCCTCTCAGTGGAGGAATGAATCACGCGCTACAGTAGTACTACGTTTGGTGGAGAGGAAGAAATGGCGCTCATTTCGACAACGTTACGAGATGCATTGAACAAAGTATGTCATGTCCATTATTACTTCTTGTGGGGCTGTCTTTGGAGTACACACACACACACACACATGCACACACAGACGCACACACACGTTCAGAAGGTGTGGTAGTGGAGAGGGAAGGGGAGATGCAAGTGACAACGCAACTTTAGCATCGAACCATTCAGTTTTGCTGTGTGATTTTTGCTTGTTTTCCTTGAATTTCTTGGTATCGTCGTTGTTTATTTTTTTTTTTCAATTCTCAGTCCCTTCTATTCCCTCAAATTGATAATAGCTGGTGTTTTCTTCGAAGCCAAGCTTTCAATTTCTCGTTGCTTAGAACTAACTTCGTCCTAAGGCTCTAGAAACAGGTTGAAGACTCTGGCAGTGACCGCTTTATTCTTTTTTTCTCTAAAGCCATCCCCCGCTTGAAACATTCTTTTATATCAAGATTTAAAGAAGAAATTAATACCAAATACTCCCATCGCTTAAAAAAAAAGTTTTTGCTATGCCAATTTGAAAGATCCAATCAATCATCAATCAGTTATTCCGACCTGGACTGCAGACTTCGTTTCCCAAAGAATAGTGTGACTTCAACAGACCGCATGGTCTATTAAACATGTCAAGCAAAACTTTTGGAACTGTGTGTGTGTGTGTGTGCAAATGTGTAGGAACAGGGAGCTTCCAGCAGTCGTACGAGGCAGTAATTCATGCTGAATAATTAAATCTAGTTGTGTCTTTCTTTTCATTTCAGGAGTACTGATTTTCCTTCCTGTTTGTAATACTAAGATTTTTCTGAGTTGCAGAACCTTTTGTCTGCTCTGAAAACAGTTTTCGTAAGGAGTTTCTTAATACTGCGTAAATCGCCCTGAGTAAATGATGTATTCTCTCTCTCTCTCTCTGATACCTGTGGGCATTCCTTTTCTATCAGGAATTGTCAAATGTTCCGCGCAATCATGGTAACACTCATATAGGTCTATTTTAAATCTCTCTCTCTCCAGCAAAAACTCCCCATCTCTTGAAGCGGGTGACTTCAGAAATAAGTAAGGTACCTCTCGTGCTCTGTGTTAAAAGTTTACAATTCTTTCAGTTTCATATACATCTTGACAGTCTAGCGTAGAGGGGTCCTTTCTGGCGTTGTGTCACAAGGCATTTTCAGTTTTCAGGGACTGAAACCCCACGGAGTAAAGCCATCATGGCTTTAACCCCATCATGTGACTGCCAACATTCATATTCATGCATCATTTTCACAGTTCCTTCTGCTTTCATTGCATTGCCTTTTCTTTCTTTTTTTTTTTTTTTTTTTTTTTTTACTGAAATCTAGGTGTTCTGCGAAGTTTACACCACAGAACTATGCATTTCGATTGAAAGCCTTCAACCCTGATTACTGGTGAATGTGGAGAGTTGGAGTGGAATGGAGTAAGGATTTTAGGCCAAAGGCCAAGCAGTGGGACTTATGAGGTCATTCAGCGCTGAAAGGGAAATTGAGAGTAGAAAGGTTTGAAAGGTGTAACAGGAGGAAAACTTCGCAGATGCGCGATAGGAGAGGATTGAGGAAAGTAAGATGGAAGAAAGAGAATATAAAAAAAATATGAAAGAAGATACAGTTAAAGGAATGAAAGGGGTTGCAACTAGGGTCTAAGGAAGGGACGCTACACACAACCTTAAGTAATGCGTACAGTGCACCGCAGGAATAGGCAGTTGTGGAAACGATGTTGTCTCACCTTTGCAATAATCTCGTTAACCAAATATGTTTATACCTTTCTTATCTCCATATACTTTGGAGCCCTTTAAACACAGGATTCACATTTGACTGGTTTGAGTCAAACGTGGGGCAAGGATTCATTCAAATATTCAAATTGTGACCTTTTTTTTTTAAGAGTTTGCAACGCGACAACTTCTGCAAATCTCCGTCTGGTCTTCAGGTTCTGAAATCGTCATGTCTGTGTATCTATCTATCTATCTATCTGTCTATATATTTACATACATACTTATACATAATAATATATATATATATATATATATATATATATATATATATATATATATATATATATATATATATATATATATATATATATTTATATATATATATATAATATTTATATACATATATATATATATATATATATATATATATATATATATATATATATATATATATTTTATATATGTGTGTGTGTGTGTGTGTGTGTGTACGCCAGCTTACAGTTACACCTGCCTGTAGGCTTAATTTTAATCAGTGAACTTCAACGAACTTCCTAAAGCATGCAGAATAACAAGTAATATAAAATTAACTCCTTTGAAAAGTAGCGCCATTATATACATAAGAAAAGTTCCTTATAAAAAGCGAAAGAATATTAAACATAAATATTCAAATATTTAAGCGTAGAAGCTTCACAGAGCATCCAAGTATTCAATATTGAAGTTAACAGTTGTGCAGCGTAAGCTGATAACACGAAATGAATAATGAAATTTGTATGAAAAAAAAAAAGTAAAAAATGCGCCGAAGTTTCCTGGGCGCAATCGAGTTTTCTGTACAGCCGCTATAGCGTATAATCAAGGCCACCGAAACTGAATCTATCTTTCGGTGGTCTCGGTATGACGCTGTATGAACCGTGGCCCATGGAACTTTAACCACGGCCCGGTGTTGGCCTATCCTAATCGTTGCCAGAAGCACAATTATGGCTAACTTTAACCTTAAATAAAATAAAAACTACTGAGGCTAGAGGGCTGCAATTTGGTATGTTTGGCGATTGGAAGGTGGATGATCAACATTTTAATTTGCAGCCCTCTAGCCTCAGTAGTTTTTAAGATCTGAGGGCGGACAGAAAAAGTGCGGACAGAATCGACTGCGGACGGACAGACAAACCCGGCACAATAGTTTTCTTTTACAGAAAACTAAAAATAAGTGATTTAATCACACAACTCCTATGACTTTGAAAACCAGTCATTTGCATGACCGGTGAAAATATTTCGGAAGTTCTTTGCAGATCAAAGGCAAACTCGCCCTTGGCGTTTTCACATCAAATGGTCGATGTGCGTGTAACTTACTACATCGATTTCAATTCTTTTGTAAGTCTACGAGTTGTAATACTGCATACTATATATATATATATATATATATATATATATATATATATATATATATATATATATATATATATATATATGTATATATTATATTCCATGGGTAAAATTGCTCTCTCCATGAGAATTAGTAGCCTTAGCATCAGCGTCCATTTTTATTTAATTTTTCAAGAATCTTTTCCATAAGTAGGCCTATGTAATCTATCATTTTTTTAAAAAGCCTTCCTAGTATCTTGTCCATCTCACGAGCGTCCGTATGTAAAGGCCTAAAGGCCTATCCAAATGGTTTCTTTTCCACCACATACATTTAAGTACACTGGCTTGTTGGGGGAGGGTGGGGAAGTTGGCCAGACAGTCTAGCTTGAGTCTAGTTTTTTTTTTTTTTTGCCATTCTCCCCACTTGGCGCCACCGAAAACCTAACGTTCATTTGTTCTCATTGCAAGGCTCTCTCTCTCTCTCTCTCTCTCTCTCTCTCTCTCTCTCTCTCTCTCTCTCTCTCTGGAAGTGTCTTTCCGTCTCTTTTTCTCCCCCTCTAGAAGTGAAACTCTCTCTCTCTCTCTCTCTCTCTCTCTCTCTCTCTCTCTCTCTCTCTTTGTCTTCGGCCTTGACATCGCAACGGTAAATATCAATTTTCTAAACGCGGACGCATTTTGCAGTTAGCCCTCCCGATCACGCAAAGCCGGTTTACAAGATGAAGGAATGAGGGAAAGTGAATAACAACAGGAAGAAGTGAAAAATGAAAATAAAAATGAATAATTAAACCGATTCAGCTAAGCTAATGAATACCCCTACAAAATGGTAAGACTATAGAATAAGCTGGATAGTATAACTAGACTTTGTGAGATGTTGAGCCTAACAGGTTAGGTTAGGAAACCTGAACCCCTTATCCTGCCCAGACCCGAGAAAAGAGAACTACATAAAATAGAAATAGGAATACTAAGCAGACTTACCTTAAGGGAAGTTAGGAAGAAGTAGGGAAATCAGAGTAAGAGGGTGACTTCCAAAACACTGAATAGAAAGTGAGTTGTTTTTGTTTCGTGATCAGTCAAATGAACTTCACCAAAAGACGATCTTTCAATTATTATTATTATTATTATTATTATTATTATTATTATTATTATTATTATTATTATTATTATTATTAATGAGTATTTTTTACTTCTTATTCATGCAGTATAAGAGTATGAATATGGCATTCAGTATACACCAAAGACCCCTGAAAAACATACATGAAAAAAGTTTTGCCAAAAAATACGAAAACTAACAGTCGCTCAAAGGAGCGAGAACCGGTGCTGGCACAAGGCCCTTTAACAAACGCTGAGTCATGGTGGTGAAACCTCGACCAAGCGTTGGGTAGGCAAAGTTAACCAAACGTTCAAATGATACGATATATAAACGTTCATTAACTTCAAATTAAACAAACGTTTCTCTTTAGATCTGAAACGTTTTTTGTTTATAGAAAATTAAGTGGTATTTAAGACATTACGAACAAATTCTCCCCAACCCCCCTCCCTCCCTAGTACCACCCCACCCACCCACCCACCCAACGCAGACTCTGGCACTCCCCCAATGGGTGGGCGTTGACGATTTTGGCTACCCCTCTGGCGAACTTGCCATGGGCACCCCAAGTTTCATGACTGTGCATGAAAACGTGCATGAGCACAGTTTACAGGAAGGTGTGTGTTCACATGTGCAATGGCTATTTATAAACCGTTCAGTTCCACTGCTTGTTCTGGCCTATATATTATGTTAGGTCTTTTAGTGACATAAATGGTTTACTTTATGCATCCATTTGGTGAATGTTTTGTTACACATTTTCCAGTCATTCTAAACGTTCTTCTTAATGTGGAGTTGCTGTTGATGCGGTTTTTATGTGGCTTAGAATTGTTACGTTCAAGGTAGATTTTTGTACACATTGTCCTTGGTTCTCTAAACCTAGACACATGCAGACATTCACACGCACACCTATACATACACACACACACAAAACACACACATACATATATATATATATATATATATATATATATATATATATATATATATATATATATATACAATATATATATTATATATATATATATATATATATATATATATATATATATATATATATATATAAAATTAGGTAGATAGATATATAGAATTTATGAATTTATATATATATATATATATATATATATATATATATATATATATATAAAATATAGATAGATATATATATATATATATATATATATATATATATATATATATTACCCGTGTTAACAGCAAATAGCTTTTCCTGTACTATTGTACTATTTCCTTCTACATTCTAAGACGACTTCGCTCTCTGCGCCTATCCCCAAGTAAGCGAAAACAGCTTATAGGACGCGTCAATGGTACCTCTCTCTTCCACACACTCTCCCTCTCTCTCTTTCTCTCCGTGACGACAAGTGTTTACGTCCCGTTGGTAGCAACATGAACTACATAAGGTCACTGGCCTCATGTCACTGCGGTAGATCAAAGCTCCGTGACACTTTGCGCAATGTTATTGCGGGAGCTTTTGATACGCAGTAGCGAGCCTTTGCAAAGCATCGGTCTAATTTTTCCCCGTAGGATTGTGTCGTCCCTGACGGAGTGTGCGCCTAGGCCTACTGCTTTAAGATAGGCCTTTTAAACGCGTCGCTTCCTCTTTAAAAGAAGAAGAGTCCTCCGGCGCAGAGAAGGACAACATTTCGATCCTTTTGGCAAGTTTTCCATCGGGCGATCGATCTCGGCTTGTCTTCGCGGGCTTTCAAAACAAACATTGGGGGAAATGCAGCCTCTCTTCTCTACACTGTTACCAGGAAGCGTCCGTCGCTGAGATAGAAATTGTAGGGTGAGAAAAAAGGAGGTTTTCGATACGTACCTTTTAAAATGGAGGCAGGGATATAATCCAGTAAGAAAATCACAATGTAAGCGTACGCAATCGTGCACTCACTACTGCCCGCACCAACTTACGTGCACACAACACCAAATACCGAGTATGCGCTCAGTTGGCCTCAACAGGGGCGGAATGGTGTGAGTGGTGGCGCATGCGCCTCTCTCTCTCTCTCTCTCTCTCTCTCTCTCTCTCTCTCGCTAGTCCCAAAACAATTCTTTTGATTCACTGGCTTCCAAAACGTATGCTTTATCTATCTGTCATTTCATTAAGCAAATGAATCAACTTCCTTTGACCTTTTCCGAGACTATAAATATATTACTGTAATTCTGTTGGCTTGCATTGTGAGCGCAGGGCATACTTACGAACATACTCAAACATATTTATACGCTTGGTATGTTTATAATATATATATATATATATATATATATATATATATATATATATATATATATATATATATATATATATATATATATATATATATATATATGCCTCTAGAAATACATAAAAATCTTCACTTTCAAAAGGAACCTTAGCCTCTCTCGCTGCTAAATAAATAATTCTTCGGCCATCCACGAACATTTTGACTCTCTCTCTCTCTCTCTCTCTCTCTCTCTCTCTCTCTCTCTCTCTCTCTCTCTCTCTCTCTCTCTGTTCCGTTATTCCTGTTGTTTTCATTTCTTCTTCTTCTTCTTCTTCTTCTTCTTCTTCTTCTTCTTCTTCTTCTTCTTCTTCTTCTTCATAGCGTAAGGAGGCCGGGCGCAAATAAGTCTAGAACCTGGAAGCCTTAGCAATGCTTGCGAGATCAAATTACAGTAAATTACAGTTCCATTTACAGACTTACAAAGAAAGGGTTGATACTTCGAATGGTATAGTTTCTCTCTCTCTCTCTCTCTCTCTCTCTCTCTCTCTCTCTCTCTCTCTCTCTCTCTCTCTCTCTCATTCACAAATTGATTTCACTCGAAAAGGAAGTTCCCTAGTCCTATAAAAATTGTCATTGTTTACGTTTTAACAATTGTTTATTTCACCCAATGATTGTTAATGGCTATTGAAAGTGATTTTGCGATACTCATCATTAAGAAAAAGAGATTCCTCAGCAACTTTAGATGTTATTTAAGTAATCTTTTCCCTGCCACGCCTTATCTGTTATCGCCGGTAGCGATATAATCTCAAAAGGATTTGGTGGCAGAGTGCTTGCTGGTTCGTCCTCGTTTCCTGGCGTTAATATTAATTTGGTAATGACGGAAAAGTGTTTTGCTCTGCTAATTAATGTTGTTAGTATAACTGACGTGAGTTTTTTTTTTTATTTTTGTGATATTGTTGTTATTTTTCATTACATTATTGCACTACAAGACCGAACCTGATGTTAGAAATTGATGCGTTCAAGCATAAGCTATTTGTTACAACTATTGCCCGGAACTTTTGACAATTCTTGATAGAAATGGAATAGCCACAGGTATTACAGAGAGAGAGAGAGAGAGAATTTTAAATAGGCCCATATTGGTGTTACATTGGTGCCCGGAACTTTTGACAATTCTTGATAGAAATTTTGACAAGAGAGAGAGAGAGAATTTTAAATAGGCCCATATTGATAGACAATTGATAGAAATAGAAGGCCGACAGGTATTACAGAGAGAGAGAGAGAGAGAGAGAGAGAGAGAGAGAGAGAGAGAGAGAGAGAGATTTAACATAGATCTCTATTGGTGCTATAATGGTGCCCGGAAGTTTTGAGAATTCTTGATAAAAATGGAAGCCTACAGGTATGAGAGAGAGAGAGAGAGATTTTAAAATAGACTTACATTGGCCTACATTTAACTGTATGGGTTTTTTTTACAATTCTTGATAGAAATGGGAAGCCCACGGGTATGAGAGAGAGAGAGAGAGAGAGAGAGAGAGAGAGAGAGAGAGAGAGATTTTAAAATAGACCTACATTGGTTTATATTTCACTGGATGGTTTTCTTGACAATTCTTGATAGAAATGGAAGGCCCACAGGTATAAAAGAGAGAGAGAGAGAGAGAGAGAGAGAGAGAGAGAGAGAGAGAGAGAGAGAGAGAGAGAGAGAGATTTTGAAACAGACCTACATTGGTCTACACTTCACTGGATGGCTTTTTGATATAACCTGTCCACTCTGACTGGCACAGAGAGAGAGAGCAACGTGATGATAAGATTTGGGAAAGGCGAGAGGAGATAAGCGAGCAGAAGGAAGGGCCCTTTGTTGTGTAAAGTGCAAGCAAGCATTCCTTTAAAGCGGGGTTGTTTGAACTATATATAGAGCGCGAGTTTTAAAGCTTATGCTCTCTTGGCGCGATATGATGTCCCCCGCCCCGAAAATAGAGTCTTTTGTGGAGAGCGAAGCAAATGGAACATAGTCCTAATCGGAATCCATTTGTTAAGAATATTTAGTTTCTTCAGTGAATTATTATTATTATTATATTATTATTATTATTATTATTATTATTATTATTATTATTATTATTATTATTATTATTATTATTAAAATAGTCTTTTGTGGAGGGTGAAGCAAATGGAACATAGTCCTATTCGGAATCTATTTGTTAAGAATATTTAGTTTCTTTAGTGAATTATTATTATTATTATTATTATTATTATTATTATTATTATTCTTATTATTATTATTATTATTATTATTATTCAGAAGACGAACTCTACTCTTATGGAACAAGCTACAGAGAAATACGGAAAGAAGAGATCACTTATTAAAAAAGAAAAAAAATTAAATTGATAAAAATGTAAGTATATTATTAAAATACCAGGAGAATTGTATTAGGGTAATAATGCATTGCATCTTCGTTTGAACTTCTGAAGTTCCAATTGCACGACAACCTCAGTGGGGAGACTTCTATCCACAGTCCAGCGGTGTGAGGAATAAAGGGCCGCTGGAACTTTGGAGAAGTTCGACAGCGAGGCTAAACATTTATTCCATATTGGTGCTGCTGCTCAGCAAATCTGGTTTCTCTCGTCAGGGAAAGAAAATAAAGCAACATCTTTGTCATAACAGTAATTCGTCGGTCAAGGAAACAAACATATATTGGTTTAGAGAATAAAAAAAATGTCTAATAGTCTCACTGTGCCTCTCAGCAACCTCAAAATACCTCCGTAATGGGTTAGTGCCGTCAGTGCACCTCATGCGGTGCACTGTAGGCATTACTTAAGGTTCTTTGCAGCGTGCCTTCCCTAGACCCCTAGCTGCAACCCTTTTCGTTCTTTTTACTGTACCTCCTTTCAGATTCTCTTTCTTCCATCTTACTTTCCACCCTCTCCTGACAATTGATTCTCAGTGCAACTGCTTTGAGGCTTTCCTCCTGTTACACCTTTCAGACCTTTTCCTGTCAATTTGCGTTTCAGCACTGAATGACCTCATTGGTCCCAGTGCTTGGCCTTTGGCCTAAATTCTATATTCAGTTTAGTTCAATTCAACCTCCTCAAAATAACCTCGCAAATTGAGTGAGACCATGAGTTTAATGAATGAACTCATTGATAAAATTCGACAAAGGTGTCGAATAGACATTTTCTCTCGACATCGACCCGTCGAAGGATAAAAATAGTAAATGTGAAGAGCTGCGGAGATGATACGAAAAGCAATGGCCTGTTGTGACAGAGGAATGCAATGGCTAAAGATAACGACATGAAATCATCTCCCATTTCGTGCGTGAGTTCATCAAGTCATTGGAATTAGTTAAAGGTATTGTTTTTTCCTTTACTAAGATTTTTTTATTTATATTTTTTGCATTTGTTTCATACGAAATAATTTTGTGAATTCACGAACTTGTCTGCTTATTTAATTTGATGTTGGAAATACACGTTTATAGTCAGAAAACATGGAGGCTTGTCTTAAAATAACATATGATATATACATATACGCATATATATAAATAAATATATATATATATATATATATATATATATATATATATATATATATATATATATATATATATATATATATATATATTTACGTGATACAGGTTTGGCTCCACAGAAATATAAGAGTGTAGTCACTGCCACATTCATCACTGAATAGCTGAATCTCGACACTAAACATTAACATCAACCCGTAACACATAGATACACAAAAAGCTCACCAGTATTGCGTCAATTCCCTCACGCTCAATGTACCTCTGTATTGAAACAACTCTTGTTTGGTGTCAGTCCGCCTTCTTCCAACTCTTGTCAGTTATTCTCAATTTTTATCGACATAAACTCTCATATTTTGAGTTTTCCCAACAGGTCCAAACCACTTGCACGGACTTTAATCTTCATTCTCACCTATTTTTACATTTCATGAGTCGAAGATTTTTCTTCACTAAACAGATTATTTCTCGCAGCTTCAGCAATTTTATTTTTTCACATTCTATGTAATTTATCAACCTTTCAATCTTCTCATTGACCTTGTCATTAAACCCATTAGTCTTCCTATTAACTCTGTCCATGAACCTTTCAATCTTCCCATTAACCCTGTCCTTGAACCTAGCAATCTTTTAATTAATTATGTACTTGAACGTTTCAGTCTTCCCATTAACCCTATCCTTGAACCTAGCAATCTTTTCGTTAATTATGTCGTTGAACCTTTCAGTCTTCCCATTGACCCTGCCCTTGAACCTAGCAATCTTTTCTTTAATAATGTCCTTGAACCTTTCAGTTCTTCCACTAATAATGTCCTTAAATACCTACCAATCGTCCCATTAATGGTGTAATTGAACCTCTTAGTCTTCTCATTGTCCCCATCATTGAACGTATCAATATTCCCACTCACCCTGCTATCAGTCTTCTCATTAATGCTGTCTGTAAACCTATCAATCTTCCCGGAACATTTGAGTCTTCCCATTAACCTCGTCCTTGAACCTTTTAATCTTCCCACGGGTGCCTATCACTTCTTTATCAAACAGCCGCAGCACATTTGTCATTCACCCTTATCTTGATTGCATTCTCAGACATCTTGTGAATCCTTCTGCTCCAGCTTAAGATAGGCAACGTTCTTTATACTTATATCATCATGTACAGAGTTAATGAACTGCCTTAGCTATGATATATTATTAAGATAAACACCAAAGAGAAATTAATCAACACTATCTCACCATTTACGCAATTTACTGTACACAGCAAGTAAAAAAAATAGTAAATAATATGTTCACGAGATATTCTTATAAACATGTGCCATAATTATATTGCCAACAGAAACGTCGGGTGTATATATCTGGAATGAAAAAAATATCATGCAAGTTCTATAGTTCTTGCTGATGCGGATGTTTGAGTCACATTCGCCAAGATTATTGATTGCCCACTTAAGTAAATTACTGCACTGGGAATGCAATGTGAGCAAGGTTTTGCGAAACTAGTTTACAGTATTTTATCAGTGATTTGTTCTTACATGATAATACGATAAAGAATAACCTTCATCAACATAATATCCAGTGATCAAGACTGACTATTCTGTAGACCTGCTGTAGACCTAAAGGGGTGACTTCCTCCTCCAGTAAGGGGACCTCATAACTTGTTAAAAAATGATTTATTGTGGTTTGAACACGTGGAGAGAACAGATGACAGTCGAAAAGGTAAATAATGCGTGATTAGACAGTTTTTTTTCTTTTTGTTTTCTGAAAAGAAAACTATTGTGCCGGCTTTGTCTGTCCGTCCGCACTTTTTTCCGTCCCCGCTTTTTCTGCCCGCCCTCAGATCTTAAAAACTACTGAGGCTAGAGGGCTGCAAATTGGTATGTTGATCATCCACCCTCCAATCATCAGAGATACCTAGTTGCAGCCCTCTAGCCTCCGTAGTTTTCATTTTATTTAAGGTCTAAGTTCTAAGTTAGCCATAATCATGCTTTTAGCAAGTATATAGGACAGGCCACCACCTGGCCGTGGTTAAAGATTCGCGGGCCGCGGCTCATACAGCATTATACCGAGACCACCGAAAGATAGATCTATTTTCGGTGGCCTTGATTATACCCAGTAGCGGTTGTACAGGAAACTCGATTTCGCCGAGGAAATTTCGGCGCAATTTTTACTTGTTAGTTTACGAACTCGCAGAACTCTAAATTTCTCTAATGCTCTGTTATGTTCTTTCGTGCCGCCACAGAATTTCATTGCTAAAATTCACTTACGAAATTATTCTCGAAAGGTAGTCTTATAGTTTCATTTCATTTAACATAGAGGCATAATGAGTTCGCTAATTAATTTTTTCGGTAAAATGCTTTCAAATAATTTTTTCAGTGTGAGATAAAATCAATGAAAATTTCTTTGCAGTATCGTAAATTTAGGACTCTGTTGAATGTTCTTCTTGGTTCTTAGCCACGTAAAAATAAATCTAATCCTTCGGGCCAGCCCTAGGAGAGCTGTTAATCAGCTCAGTGGTCTGGTTAAACTAAGATATACTTAACTTTGCAGTGAAAGAGACCTATGTTAAAACAGTCTCCCATAAACACACGGCTTCTTGAAAGAAAGCGTCCTCTTTGTAGAAAACGAACAAAATTATATAGCTATAACTGTAATATTAGTTAACTTTGCGCTCGGGAATTTTAGAAATCGCCTCTATTGTATCCATTGACGGGAAAGCCGTTGGGGCTAAGTACATATTAGTCGTGGACTTAATTTAAAATCAGATATATACACCAGCATTATGTGTACATATCTGTGTTGGGTATATCCCCAAGGAACTGCTGTTTATATAATTGTGCTAACTTCACTCAGCAAATGCTACTTACAAGTGATAACGAGTCATAATATGGCGATAAGACTCATCATTGAATGTTGGAGTTTAAGTGAACATCTCTGGAAGGTTAGGAAGTTGGCTCCGTAGGTGCACCTCACGCTTTGCGCTGTAGGCATTCCTTAAGGGGTCTTTGGAGCGTCCCTTCAGCCCCTAACTGTAATCTGTCTCATTCCTTTTACTGTACCTCCGTTCGTTATCTCTTTCTTCTGTCTTACTTTTCAGCCTCTCTTAACAATTGTTTCATAGTGCAACTGCGGGGTTTTCGTCTTGTTAAACTTCAAAAACTTTCTTTACTCTCAATTTCCCTTTTAGAGCTGAATGATCTCGTGGGTCCCAGCCTTTGGCCTTTGGCCTAAATTCTATATTCCAATTCCAGTTCCAATACTGCTGGAAGTTCGGGTACCTACTCAAGAAATGAAAAAATTCATCATTGCATATTTCATTTGTTTATATATATATATATATATATATATATATATATATATATATATATATATATATATATATATATATATATATATACTTCACCAGCTAGATCATAGGAATATGTAATTTATTGCACCTCATAGCTACTCCCACACTGTGTTTAGGTAAGCAATGTAGACGATGTGTCTTTTAAACTATAAACAGCATCTGTTTCAGATACAAAGACTAAATTCACTGAGTTAATTTCAACTTGCTAAAATATGCTTTCACGGCAGCAGCATCTTGCTTAGTTGTTATTTTGTTTTATAAAGACCGAAATAACTTTTCCTCGTGGAACCTCCTCAAAAGATCTCGCCATTTTAAGGTTTATTGTAACTGTTCAACTGAAGACTACTACCGCTCCCCTCTGGTTCGGTAAATATCAGTTTACGTGTGCAAAATGAGCGCCGTGTTTAGTACCAGTCCCCTGGGGGTGAACTTAAAAACATAAAAAATTACTGTAAATATCACAAACGCGAAACAAAAAGCACAAACACAAACAAAAACGTAAGCAAAAGGCGGTAAATATTACGATAACCGGCTGGTGGGAACCAGGCCGCGGTAGTAGGCTTTAGTTTTACCGTATATTTCCCAAGTACGAGCTCACTTCCTCCAAGTATCACTATTATTGTTCAGTGTATTGATTCTCAGTCTATGAGGAAAAATGCATGGGTGCACAATTAGGCGAAATTAGAACAGTTTAGTTACAGCTTTTGTTGGATAACTCCTTTAGTTACCCATATTTTAAATAATAGAAAATGTACCATTTTCTCAAGTTACAGAAAAAGGAGTAGCATCTTTTAAGGGAGACTAAATCTTTTTCAACATCTTTATCTTGACTGTAAGCCGCATGTATATTTTGAATGATATTGAATCACTGAGTAATTATTCATGACTTGGTTCATATCTAAGCGAAGTCAACGGACCTTTGGTCATTCTAAGCAAGAGCTCCGCGCGGAGATATAGTTTAATAATGAAAATTTTCAACTGAACAATGTAGGAAAGGGTGTTTATACATATATGATGCAATACAGGTGAGATAACTCGAGAAATTTAACGAAATAATGTGAGATATTCACCGTATTTTTTTATATCTTTTACGCAGAAAAGCTCCTTTGGACACCATGTCTAGTGCTAACTCTTCGGGGATGAGTGTGAACACAGACAAAAGACGATAAATTTCTCACATTATTTCGGTAAATTTCTCGAGTTATCTCTCCTATACTGCACCATATACACCCTTTTCCATATTTTTCGGTCAAATAGCTTCATTAGTAAACGATATTTTCGTGTGGAGCTCTTATTCAGAATTTCCAGATCTTTTTCCAAGGACTAGGCCTACTGCCCTCATTTGAATTGTACATTCTCAAATTTTTATCTCTACAGCTAATTTCAAGACTTAGGCTAATACTCCTGGCCTTTTTTTTTAATTATTCTCTTGTGTTGATTACGATACGGTTTTAAAGTACGATCTTGTAATTTAGCAGTAAATGAGAATATGAGTAAAGGAGAACGTCTGCTTAGGACTCCTTATTGAGTGGCAGTCATGTGTTATTGATCACTGTCCTTGATTTAAGTCATATCTAAACATCAGTCATCTTCAGCTTCTTTTTTGCTACATATTTGGTGCATGAAACATTACTGTGCTATGAATATCAGTCTTATTTTGTCTGGATATCTATACCCATTACAGAAAAATTCAACATACTATAATGTCTTGTTCCCCATGACAATACATATTTTGATCATTGATTATTATCACACCTTATCTGGAATATCCATCATGTCTGTGCTTAGCCATTCATTCATTGTATTTCCTAAAGAGCCCTGTGCATTTTTCATTTAAACCTAACATCCTGCGTCTTATTAGTCATTTGAAATGCTCACTTACGTGTTTCTAGTGTTTAACAATTTTCACATCCTTCGTAACCCGAGATGTGAGGAAGAAGTATGCGTAGAGACTGGACACTTGAATTGGACACAGACACTTTACTACACTTCCTTTCATATTCTTTCTTCCACCTGACACTCCCCACCCTCCTAACAGTTGTTTCATAGTGCAACTGGGAATTTTTCCTTCTGTTAAACCTTTCACACCTTTTTACTCTCCGTTTCAGCGATGAATGACCTTATATGTCCCAGTGCTTGGCCTTTAACCTAAATGTTATGTTCCATTCCTAATCTGTTAGGCAATCTTGGGACCGGATGAAGACTTGCACACATTGGCAATTACGATGAGATTTTCAAAAACCTCGTGTTATATCTAGAAAGCTAAGAAAGAAGTGTAAACGTTGAGATTTAGCTTTGATTCCTTGAAGAGTCAATTTCATACTTTTCTGCTGGAAGCCATGTGTGCAAGCCACAATTTTTGTTTGAGTGCAACTATACAAATGGAGTGTGTATGCAGCTGCTTAGTATAGGGTTGACGTTTTGAATTACAGATTAAGACTTCGACATTTGCAGTGCAAATTGGCATGTCAGATTACTTCTTTAAATTATCAAAAAGGGGTCATGGTGTTTGCACAGGTCAATAAAGGCAACAAAACTGGGCTATTTGACAGGTCTCAGTCCAAAAATACACCACCTGAGACAGGTTCTTGGTACAAAATAGGCATGAATTAGAGAATCCTTCACCTTAAACCAAGTCTCGTCAGGTTCTGAGGTTAGCGACCTCTCAAGGACCTAATTCACTCGGTATTGGTGCACTGTCTGTACCTCCAAGGAAGCTTGTTTCATGTTATTAAATAAATCACATGACTGACGGTGATATCCACGAGATTATTGTTAGGAATCAGTTAGAGAGGCAAAGACATTTGTCCTTATGAAACATTTGGTCTACGTTCTTCAGAAAAGGTTATGATAACTGGGAATAGGAGTAACCATGGTCTAAGAAATAGACCATGTGTTTAACCACTTCATTTTCCCCTAGGAAAACAGCATTCTTGGTATAACCAATAGACTAGGGGGTTATTTATACGGCTGAAAGACTGTACTGTCAGGTTTATCTGCTCAAACTACAGTAGGGCAGATGATGAAAATACCAAGGAGAAAAGAAAGCAAGAGATAACTGGCAAATGCAATCTCCAGTCAGCCGTGTTTAACTGGCAAATAGAGTCTCCAGTCAGCCTTGCTTGACTGGCAAATACAGTCTGCAGTCAGCCGTGCTTAATTGAGTTCATGCATGACAATGAAGCTGGCTGCGTTAATGAATGTGTGGAAGAAGTTACTTCAAAATAGTGACGTCATACAAGCCGAGACATCTGATTTCCAAATACTTTGCAACAAAAGTTGCAGAATGCTGAGGGATATCCTAGTTCTCATATGTTCTCAGAGGATAACATAGTTCAAGGCTTATAGGACAAGGCCCTTCTCAACTTAGAGGATATGCAATTTCATACCTTTTCCCTATGCTTTCCAAGAATGCGCTGTAGTAGTTCAGATCCTTCAACTTTCAGCAAATATATGACCTGCCAGACTTGTTCTTGTGAGCGAAGACCAATGAAGGCTTATATTAACCCTTAGCCCTTCGTCTGTCTGTTTTTATGCAAGTGCAGGTTGTTTTACTTCCTTCTTACCTAAGCTGAAATTGTAGAGATTTCCTAAGCTGAGTTTGGTGCCATAGAGGGCAAATAATAAGTTAGGTTTGGAAACTCTCACTGTTGTCAAATATTAATTCTTATGTCAGACAACACCAGTCTCTAAAGAGGCTTGCTTGAGACTCTCTCTCTCTCTCTCTCTCTCTCTCTCTCTCTCTCTCTCTCTCTCTATATATATATATATATATATATATATATATATATATATATATATATATATATATATATTATATGTGTATTTTTGCATCAGATTTTCCCATTACAGGGTTATTTGTGAAAACCATTGAGTTCTAACGTCCTCTCCACTTTCTGCTTGTATTCTCTTTTGGTCTTGGTCTTCATTTATCCCCTTTCCGTGACCTTCTGACCATTCCCTACTGGTCTTCGTCCTGCTGCTTCAACATCTGCTACTTCTGTGAGTAACTCTTCTTCACCTATTCTCATCACGTGCCCAAACCATCTCAGTATTTGAGATATCACTCTACCTCCCAGTCTGTAGACACATCTCCCCCTAGCTGCATCTACTTTTTAGCCTTTTACTTTATCTCCATTCCCACTCCCTTTCTTCAGTCTTGCCGTCCAACACCTCTAACGCTCCTCCTTGGTGCAACTGTGGTGTTCTCCTCCAGTGCCACCTTTTCTGGGTCTCTTTATCTTGCTGTCCAACCACTCCAACGCCCTCTTATCACCGTCTTTGGCGCCGAATGGCCGAAAGTGCCCCAGTGCGTGGCTTGACAGCATAAAATGTCTTAAATTCAGTATAATCTACACTACTGTAATATGATCTACTGCATTCCAACTGTGATCTCAGTTTTTCATAGTAACCCACTTCGAAAAGCATATCCATTTTCTCTGTAAGTCATCACGTTTCACTTGCACAGAGCAAGCACAGTCTTTTTTATACACGTCGAATTTTGCTGTTTTCCTCTTCCTTACTTGCTTATCTTATATAAAATTTTGTAATCCGGCCCATTTCTTGTGTTATAACATCTATTGCATTTGATACATAACGCTAGCCTCACGTCTGCACAGTCCGTGGTTCTGTTCCCAGCTGTGGAAGTCAAAGAAGAGGGCATGGAATAGCAACCTCAGCCTACAGACTTGCTAAGAGCTGGAAGGCTCTCCCATTCTAGCCCCAACCCCTCAAGAGCGGGTAACTGCTTTTTGTTTAACATTATAGTTTTGTCCCTTCTGCGTGAGTAAATTTTTAACGTTCACAAAATATTAAGCCGCAAATACCCACTCAATATCGAATACACTATACCTAGGGAATAACATACAAAAGGGATAGTATGATAAGTACATCTGCCTAGGCAACGATTCGAGCCAGCCTCTCTTGGCTGGATACACAGAGAGCAGAGACTTATCCACTCGGACTGGCCAGGGTACAGTGAATTCGATGCTGAAGGCTAATTTGGGCTAACGTTTGTATACACACACACATATATATATTATATATATATATATATATATATATATATATATATATATATATATATATATGTATATGTGTGTGTGTGTGTGTGTGTGTGTGTGTGTGTGTGTGTGTGTGTGTAGAGAGAGAGAGAGCATTTGCAAAAAGAGTAGGAGTTTAGTCAGTGACTGAATGTGAGATAAAATGGGATATATTGACAATCTAGCAGTAATTTCAATCCATTACTTTGAGGAGCACAAGAGGTCGTACTGGAGAAGGGGTTAAATGTAGAATGCATGGTTAATAATAATAATAATAATAATAATAATAATAATAATAAGCAAATAGGTCTAAGGATACAAGATTCAAATGGTCAAGTACTGTCGTTATAAACGGTCGTTGGTCATGCTTGTAACCTGTTACGACAACTGGACATAATTTCCTTCAGTCTACCTGCTGAGGACCACATTCAGAAATGGTGTCCAGTCGTATAATAATACAATAATTATTCATCATGAAAAATCAATATATGATTAAATGAATGAAAGATCGTATGATGACGATCAACAGTTAATTCTGTGGGAATGATTTACGTGGTCGGTCAATTAATGAAGTCTTTTGACAGTTCTGTCTCCTGTAGTAAAACTATAAAATTAATCGTGCGTCCGGCAGCGTCACCTCATCTCCTACGCCTGTGGTCGTATCTCTCTCTCTCTCTCTCTCTCTCTCTCTCTCTCTCTCTCTCTCTTCAGAACCTCCGGACTCTTATTCGTGTTGCCGCTGCCTGGCTCAGCTCAGCGGCTCAGCCTGACAGACAGTCAGTCGTTTCACGCCATTGACGTCGAAAGGTCGCACGAACGAGCTCGGCGACCCCGGACCGCCTCGTGTTGCGATTACGCCCAAAGGAATCCCGGTGAAAATCGCGTAGGGCGTCGCCATTGCCCCCGTAGGAAGTGGTGCCATCCCCTAGGGAATGCGAGAACCCCCTCGAAGGGCGAAGTGAGAGAGAAAACGTTGTGAAATCCGAAGGAGAGGAGGGGCGAGGCGGGAATCGGGATCCGTAGTAACTATACAGTGTTAGTGGTGGAAAACGTTACTGAGTCACACACACACACTCACTCACTCACTCCCTCACTCACACTCACCTCTGCTGCTGCTTCTTCTTCTTCTTGTACGTCACACGGGAAGATGGAATGTTAATTTATTTCCACACAGTCCACTTCGGTGAGTAATGCTGAGCGTTTTTTTCATGAATCGTAATTCATTTTTTGCCCGTCATTCAGTTTCCATGTAATCTTAGCCTGACGTGAAATGGGCGTGTTTTTTTTTTCCTTGTAGCCTGCTAAGCCTAAGGCGTTTTCAATTAGAGCTTATTTTTTTTAACAAGCGGCTTGTGAGTGATACTGTTTGTGTATGTTTGTGTGTTTTGGCAAATGATTGTTTTCTGATATATTGATTTTATTGGATAATTTCATCACATTACCCATTTGACCAAAGGTATTTTTTTAAAATGTCCCGTACTGTTATTGTAAAGATTTTTTTTTTTTTATTCACACAAATGGCTGAACTTTTCTTTCTTCTTTCTTGAGATTAGCATTGGAAAATTTGCTTTCGTAGTTTGTTTTAATTATTAAGGAATCGGTTTCAGTACTTAATCGAAATTGGGAAAATTGTCACAAACGACTGTAGTGAATTTCAACCCGTGCAGCATATTATTATTATTATTATTATTATTATTATTATTATCATTATTATTATTATTATCTAATCACGGAGCACGTGATCTACCGTAGCTGACATTTATATTTTTTAAGGGAATATTTTGTCCACGTAGGCGACGGCTGTTCGATTTAATTACAAAATTCATGCCTTAAGAACAGGTAGCTTAAATGTGAGTGTAATTGAACGTAATGTAATGCATCAGTGCTGATGTTAGCTCGATTTTAGCTTTATATTCAATATATTATTGCTGCTGGTTGCATTAATTTTGTTACATGCTAGTACGGGGTCATGCTGAAACAAAAAAAAAAAAAAAAACTTTAAGTAGCCCAGGTTGTTTTCTGGTTAGGCTGATTAACAAATTGCAGTATGCGTAAATTGAGGTAGGCCTGATATATAGTTTGCAGCAGATTTCGGGAAACTAAGTTAGATTGAGGTTATTTATAGCAGTCTTTCCTCGTGAATGAAATTTAAAGGTGGGAGCCGTCCTTTGAATCACTTTAATGTCCCAGCGCTCACAATTTAGGCTTGTCACTATCCTGGCAGACGTAGGCCTAATGCATTCGAAGTGCTTATTAATGAGGGTCACATTAATATATGCTTTGACAGCCATTCATCATTAGTCAGAAAGTATATAGGCCTAATATATGTACTATTTCCATTCTTCGACAGTTCACATTAAAACATTCCTTGCTTCATTTTACTGGTTTCCTTTTTCCTCCATAACCTGACTCTTCCACCAGTTTAATTTCAACTTTCTCACCTTGCTCAGACTTTCAAACTTTTTCACCAAGACAGCAGTTTCTCATCACTGTCCCCAGTCAGTATTTTATCAGCTGCAACTTCAGCTTCTCCACGCGCCATTCATGAGTCATTTTCTTATCCCACAGCTTTGAGCCTACGTCTACTGGTGTTTTGACTTACCACTACACCTCGTCCTTGAAGATTTTAAACAGTTTTCCCCTTCACTTTCAGACTTCTTTGTTCTTATGTATAATTTCCCTGGTAAATTCTTAGTCTCCTTTGTGAGTTTTGCCCTCGTACTAAGGAACAGTTATTCCTCTCTTCCATTCACTCAGAACCTTTCCTACCTGAAATATACCTTAGTCACCTTGGTCAGCCACTCGCCACGACTTTCAATCCCTTCAACTCTTTGTGCTTTTCAATTTTTTCAATCTCTAAATTGGTTTCTTTATGTCCTTGGCAGTATCTTTCACAAGCATTCTCAAACATAGGCCTACACTAACACTTCCTCTTATACTCAGCTCAGCCTCTCTTCATTCTTCTACTTTTATCAAGTGGTGACAGTACTCACTCCATCGACCCGGGACTGCATTCTATCCTGACATTATCTCAACGTATCCATCCTCCTTTATTCCAGCACACGTCCTTCCCTTGCGTTGCAATTACCTCTCAGTCTCCCAGTTGACGCTATCAAGCACTCTCGTAGAAGAAGAACTATCTTGATATATTATGGACACTGGAGCGTCATCATGATGAAAACCTTTTGAGAAAGATGACCATCGTTTGACTCATTATCAGATTGTGGTATTTATCTCTCTATTTTCTTTCGTTAAACCTTCAGCTGAAAACCCTATCGGACAGATCCCGTAGGGGGAGTAGTGCTTGTCAGTGTACCTCATGCGGTGCACTGTAGGCATTACATGAGGTTCTTTGCAGCGTTCCTTCAGCCCCTGGCTGCAACTTCTTTCATTCCTTTTACCGTGCCTGTGTTCATATTCTATTTCTTCCATCTGACTTTCCACCCTCTCCTAACAGTTGTTGCATAGTGCAACCGCGAGGTTTTCCTCCTGTTACACCTTTCAGACATTCTTTACTTTTAATTTCCTTTTCAACTCTGAATGACCTCATCATAGGTCCCAGCGCTTGGCCTCAATTCTGTATTCTATTCTATTGTGTTCTATTTTATTCAGTCCTTCATTTTAGAACTGTTTCGTGTTTCTGGTCCGCTAGACCGACTGAACTAGACCGACCTCAAGACGCAACCTCGTCGGTGTCCTGAGATGCAATCTTGGCGCCTCATCTTTTCAACGATTAGATTATCTGGCGTCTCCGCCATGCTCTTTTAGAGCACGAAAGTCCTCTGAGGAGGCCGCCACGAA
>NC_089750.1:74144706-74164706 GCF_040412425.1 Macrobrachium rosenbergii
AATTCCACAATTATATAAAGAAACTGTATTAATATGCAAAACATAAAAACTGTGGATTTTTATTACATAATGTTTCTTTTGTCATATCGTGGTAGATAGGCTGAATCGTGAATGAAAGTATTCTTGATACTTAATAACCCCCCTCCCCCAAAAAAATATATATCTTTTGGTATGAAATCACTTGTAAGTCAAAAATAGCAGTTTCTGCTTTCAGGTAACAGAAAAAAAATGTACTTTCTATTTACGCATGAAATTAAGTTAGATAAAAAAAGAAGTTACTTTTTAATTTTTCTCAAGTTAAAATCGTAGCCATTACATTTAAAAAAAAAACGAACATTCCACATATCCCTGGCCTTTATAATTATTTAAGAACCAGAGAATTATTAATTTTCTGAGGCTGAAATTTTTATTTTTGCTTATATCATTCTGTCAAACTTTTTTAATGTGGGAAATGTGAAATTATTTTCTCTGATTATGAAATGGATAAAGGCTGTGGCTTCCTCTGGTGATACAGTTGGAAACTAAATACGATAATAAAACAAGTAAAAAAATCCGCCAAAGTTTCTTCGGCGCAATTGAGTTTTCTGTACAGCCGCTAGAGCGTATAATCGAGGCCGCCGAAAATAGATCTATCTTTCGGTGGTCTCGGTATAATGCTGTAAGGGCCGCGGCCCTTGGAACTTTAACAGCTGCCCGGTGGTGGTCTGTCCTATATCGTTGCCAGACGCACGATTAAGGGTAACTTTAACCTTGAACAAAATATGAACTACTGAGGCTAGAGGGCTGCAATTTGGTATGTTTGATGATTAGAGGGTGGATGATCAACATTCTAATTTACAGCCCTCTAGCCTCAGTAGTTTTTCAGATCTGAGGGCAGACAGAAAAAGTGAGGACTGACAGACAAGTAGCCATCTCAATAGTTTTCTTTTACAGGAAACTAAAATGGACGTTGTCCAGCCCGGGCAGAAAGAAGGTACTTTGAGATTCGGAACAGTACGTAGCGTCTCAAGGTCGGTTCTTGCTTTCCCGGCCCTCTCTTATGTTACCGCCATTTCTGACGGCATGGGGTGCGTAAAGCTGACTGCTGAACATGCCTTATAACCTTGGTTTTTGCGACGCCAGATTACAGAAGTAATTTTCTCTTTTGACTGAAATGGTTCGTGGGAAATTTTGTAGTACTTTGCATATATTTAGTTTTTCCGTTTAGGAGGAAGAAGTTATTGAGAAAATCTTGAAGGAAATAAAAAAATAAAAGAGAGAAGGGCAGATATGTCTATTATTTTCTCCAATCATGTCTTTTTTTATGTTATTGAATACTTAGGTACTGACACCAAGTTCCCCCTCTGACTATCCATTTCTCGTGTTTATTATCCCAGCGTACCCCACACCTCTTGATGGGTTCAATTTGATCTCTCTCTCTCTCTCTCTCTCTCTCTCTCTCTCTCTCTCTCTCTCTCTCTCTCTCTCTACGGATCTTTCTCTTCTTCCCAATCAAACCTTCTCTACTCTGAGGCTATTTGAACCCAGTGCTCTTCACCTTCGCGTAATTCCAGTTCTCTCTCTCTCTCTCTCTCTCTCTCTCTCTCTCTCTCTCTCTCTCTCTCTCTCTCTCTCTCTCGGATCTTTCTCTTCTTCCCAATCAAACCTTCTCAATCTGAGGCTATTTGAACCCAGTGCTCTTCACCTTCAGTTCTCTCTCTCCAGTCTCTCTCTCTCTCTCTCTCTCTCTCTCTCTCTCTCTCTCTCGGATCTTTCTCTTCTTCCCAATCAAACCTTCTCTACTCTGAGGCTATTTGAACCCAGTGCTCTTCACCTTCGCAATTCCAGTTCTCTCTCTCTCTCTCTCTCTCTCTCTCTCTCTCTCTCTCTCTCTCTCTCTCTCTCTCTCTCTCTCTCTCTCTCTCTACGGATCCTTTTCTACTTCTCAATCAAACCTTCTCTGCTCTGAGGCTGTTTGAACCTCTGCACCTTCTTCCAGTCCTCTCTCTCTCTCTCTCTCTCTCTCTCTCTCTCTCTCTCTCTCTCTCTCTCTCTCTCTCTGCGGATCTTTTTCTTTTTCTTAATCAAACCCTCTCTACTCTGGAGCTATATCACCCCAGTGCTCTTCACCTTCGCGTAATTCCAGTTCTCTCTCTCTCTCTCTCTCTCTCTCTCTCTCTCTCTCAGAATACCCTCCTCTTTTTCGAGTGGGTAGTTTCAGATGGACATCGTTATTGGGTATTTAATCAGAGGAAGAGCTTCCCAAATGAGTTGCCATTGGAGAATGAAAGATGTGTGGGCCCATTCAAGACATATCAATGGACTTGAGATATTTATGTTGAAAAGTGTTGGGCATTTGTTTGACGTGCTAAAGAACAGCTGCAGTGCCGTGGGTCTCGCATCTGATTCGAACATTGATTACATGTATCTTTATGAATGAAGCCTCTAACGTAAACTGAAGTCCTCATATTGTTTACATTTCCTAGTTTTTTTTTTTTTAGTTTTTTTTTCTCTGGCGTCTGATATCTCTCACCAAATTTTCTCCAATCGTTCCTCCTCCAGTTCCGAGTCAGACACCCACCAGTTTCCTCCCCCATCCCTCTTCCCCCACCCACTCCCCTCCTCCTCCCCCCCCCCACCACCTCCCAATGTGACACTGTAAAGAGCAACAGACGTCGGATTGTCGCATCTTGCGTCGCCGACGCTTTCGTCACCTCCCCTTCCTTCCCCCCTCCCCTCCCTCTCCCTCTCCCTCCACATTCTTCGTTCCAGCCGTAACCACCCACTCCCCCTCAATTCCTTATTCCAGAAGCCCCCTCCCTTCCTCCCTCCCTCCCTCCCACTCGTACCAACTTCATTCCACCTCCCACTCGTAGATGTCACTCCCGTCTCATCTCCCTCTGTCGCGTGGGAAATTAAAAGGGCATTGGCTGGAGAGAGAGAGAGAGAGAGAGAGAGAGAGAGAGAGAGAGAGAGAGAGAGAGAGAGAGAGAGATAGGAGATAAGAACTGGAAATCAGACGTAGAAAGGAAACCTTAGAAACAGGGGCTATAAATAGACAAAAAAGAAAGAAAAAAAACTCGGAATGCAGTCAACAAGAACTGTAATAAGATGCGCCATAAAACGGTGACTAAAGGTTATTATTATTATTATTATTATTATTATTATTATTATTATTATTATTATTATTATTATTATTATCCCAGGTTCCAGGAAGTAGATAAAGAGCTCAAGTATGTCCGAGAGACACGCGCGTCGCGATGTCAAGGTGGTGCTTCTTGTGACGTCTGGCGAACATAGGGGTTTAAAAGAAGGCTTATAACTTCCGTTGCCCCTTTGTCTTGAGTCCAATCATCGTCTTTTGACGGGTTTCTTTGTCCGTTCCTTAAGGAAGATAGAACGGAAACAAGTAAACAAGTAAACGAGACTTTTGAGTTGGTATCTGACCGTACGTGATCATGTGATTTGTCATGCTGTGTGATTCATTTGATTGCCAGTTTGTTAGATTGTGAATCGAGAATAGAATGGAATATGTAGAATTTAGGCCAGAGGCCAAGCGATGGGACATATGTATGCTGAGGTCATTCAGCGCTGGTACGGAAATTGAAAGTAGATAGGTTTGAAAGGTGTAACAGGAGGAGAACCTTTTGCAATTGCACTATGAAACAACTGTTAGGAGGCGGTTGAGGAGAGTAAGATGGAAGAAAGATACAGTAAAAGGAACGAAAGAGGTTGCAGCTATATGGGCGTGAGGAAGGGACGCTGCTAAGAACCCCAAGTAATGCCTACAGTGCACCGCGTCAGGTGCACTGGCGGCACTGCTCTCCTACGGGGGATTATGAACTGAGATTCACAGCTTCTTACAAACGATCCCCGAGCCCGATTGTCAGTTAGAGCTGTACCTCAGAGTTATCGCAGACCGAACGTTCACCTCTCTGAGGAACAGGTTAGGCAAGTCAGATTTTCCACCGAACGTCGGGTTCAAAGGTCGAATCTTGGGAATCCGTGAGCCCTTGTTTTGTTTGAATGTCGTTCTCTCACTCTATCTAGTAAGTCGGCTTCTGTATAAATAAATAAATATATAACATATATATAATAATATATATATATATATATATATATATATATATATATATATATATATATATATATATATATATATATATATATATATATATATATATATATATATATATGTGTGAGTGAAGTATAAAAGTACCATGTCATACTTCTCAGATATGCGAGATAAGATCAACAATGAAATGCATGTTATAAAGCTATATATATATATATATATATATATATATATATATATATATATATATATATATATATATATATATTTATATTTTATTTTTTTTTAATTCACTTTGCTTTGTAACATGCATTGCATTGTGGATCTTACCGCACGTATATGCATGTATGTATATATGTATATGTATATATATATATATATATATATATATATATATATATATATATATATATATATATATATACTATTACTCACAAGTCCAGACTCAGCTGAAAATTGTCATCAGAAATTGTTGCTGTCAAAATCAAAAAAATAAAGAGCTTGGGGCTAGCAACCTCACCCTTGGATCCTCTTGGAAACCAGAAGAGAGAGAGAACCAGAGAGAGAGAGAGAGAGAGAGAGAGAGAGAGAGAGAGAGATAGAGAGAGCTTGGCTTGGGTACGGCATAAAGGAGGCTGTATTTCGTCTGACGGAGAGAGAGAGAGAGAGAGAGAGAGAGAGAGAGAGAGAGAGAGAGAGAGAGAGAGAGACTTCTCTCTCAGGTCGAACGAAGCACGGCCTGATGCAACGTGGTCCTCCAAACCTCCAAAAGTCTCCCTTCCCAGACAACAAAGAAAGCGCGTTTAGAAAGTCAGCCCCGAAAGAAAGGAGTTTCGAAAGGAGTTTCTTTCTGCTGGCGGTGGTTGGTGGCGCCGTGACGCCGGTTGAAAACGATGTTGTGTAACTGATCTGGGAGTAGTCAGGTTAGGCTATGGGGTAATTTTACACCTGGGGAAGCAGGACGTTCGTTGTCTTCCATCGTGTTTCTGAGCTTCGACTGGAATTTTCCTGTCTCTTGCAAGGTTACTTTGTCTGACACACGGCGTCAGTAACCTTAGATATTGTGACGCCAGCTATAATAGCCGCAAATCAATCAGTTGTCTGACACACGGTCATCATTTGAAAGGCGTACTATCAGTACAGGAGGACCCATAAATACAGGTTCTTGTATAGGTACAGAAGATACAGCATTGCCCCAGAAACGTAACAATGAAAGCTATCCTCTGTAACCTTGGACGAAAAGCCGTACCCTCAGCATAGGACCCACAAATACAGGATCCTGTATAAGATACAGAATACAGCATTGCCCCAGAAGCGTAAAAAATAAGTAAAATAAATAAAATAACCTTGCGTGCTTCAGACCGACATTGAAATCCACATTCAAATCAGACAACCTGACTTTCCAGGCTTCGTCTGGAAAGTCGTCAGCTTGGTATGTTAGTATTTATCCCAGAGACGCTTATAGATTTATGAAAAGGAAATCCTACGAGGAGGAGGAGGCGTTCGTCAACTATTTTTGGAAAGGCCACAAGGTGGCTAAGACGGCGTTACGTAACGCTGGGCCGTCCCTCGTGTGCTTGGCTGAGTTCAAGTACCCGGGCAAAGCAGGAGCCACCTTCAGACGCAGACGCAGACTCCAGGAATTGACATAAGGAATAATTATCTGGCGATAAACTTGAGGTGCGGATGCAGGCCTATGTAAACGGCTTTGGAAACAATATAAAATCGCAGGTTCCACCTTCAGACGGCGACGCAGAATCCAGAAAGTAATAAAAGGAATAAACTTGAGGCGCGAAGGAGGCAATGGGAGCTATAATTATAGGCCTATGGAAACGGTCTGGAAACTATAAAGAGACGCAAGTAGATTTTTTATTGTTTCTTAAGACTGGGATGTTTTGAAGATTGGTGTTTCCCTGCCTTGTAAAAGAGAGGTTGTGGGGAGGGGGGAATAATTGTTATTAAAGCGTACTTATACTTTATGATTATCATTTTTAGGCCTATGATAAGAAGGCATTATTTTTTTCTCCTGAAAGATGTTGGTCATTTGGAAGTAGATTTTGGAGAGAGAGAGAGAGAGAGAGAGAGAGAGGGAGGGGGGGGGGTCTGTTTCCCCTCACTTGCCTGTGTGGCCTCTATCTTCATCCTCTTCCCCCACTCTCCCCCCTCTCCCCCCCCACCCACTCACCTCCCTCCCACTCCTTCGCTTACTCTCTCTCTCTCTCTCTCTCTCTCTCTCTCTCTCTCTCTCTCTCTCTCATACAGGCGCCACGCTCTCCGTATTGATTACCTACGTCTCTCTCTCTCTCTCTCTCTCTCTCTCTCTCTCTCTCTCTCTCTCTCTCTCTCTCTCTCTCTCTCTCTCCTTTTCCAGTTCCTTTCTCTATATAGCTTTCATTTAGCACTTGCTCTCTAATATAGGCTGAGCTCTCTCTCTCTCTCTCTCTCTCTCTCTCTCTCTCTCTCTCTCTCTCTCTCTCTCTCCCGTTCATTCATTCATTATTTTTCCTTTCCACTACTCAGAGTGTCTTCAGAGACTACGATAATCATGTTTAGATGGTTCCCTCATCATTATAGTGATGAGGTACATCATGGTTCATCATTTCCTAATAACCATAATTATTACTGGGTCATTTTCATCATCTGTTTTGTTCGTCACCATCGCTGGCATCACCATTTTTCATTATCATCACAAGTCATCATCTTCATTCAACTATCAGAATTATCTTTTCAACTTGATCATCACTAATGTCATCATCATCAGTCGGTCATCACTGCAGTCATCAATCGATAATTGTTCTAGAAAATCACCTTTCCTCACTGCTGGTTGGGTGGGCGGGGTGCTGTGGTCCACGCCTGGCTTACCCATACTCCATGTCACAGTTTATGGTATGCTTAAGACGAGGAGCCGTCCTACTTATTTTTTTTTTAAAGCGAAGAGGCCGAAGGGACTGGCAAACTTGCCCCCTGGCGGCTTGAAGTGGAATGAGAAGAAAAAAAAGAGGTGGTTATGGGTTCCAGTGAGACTTGGCGTTTGGGCTCTGTTTTTGGAGATGTTGAGGCATTATTATTTTCCAGTTTTCAAGTCATATATATAGGTTATATATACACACACACACACATATATATATATATATATATATATATATATATATATATATATATATATATATGTGTGTGTGTGTGTGTGTATATTTATGTGTGTATATGTATATATGTATATATATTTATGTATATATATGCATATATACACACAGTATTATATATGTATATACTGTACATGTATTATATATATAAATACCCACACTATATATATATATATATATATATATATATTCAGCAACAAATGGTTATTTGTAAGTATGTATGTATGTATGTATGTATGTATATATATATCTATATATAATAAATCTATAAACATATAAATATATATATACATGTGTATATGTATATACTAGATATATACATATACATACATTCATACATACAAATAACCATTTGTTGCTGAATGCTCTCTGTCGATGGTATAGACACACACACATACACACACACAAACAAACTTGTAGATGTACAACATATCAATTATTAAATCACAGTACGTTTTTATTCTGCAATCGCTGGCAACAGTGGCATTTTTGTGTGGAAAAATAAATGCATTCGAGATCCTTGAAAATAATAATAAAAAAAAATAATCACGTCTTTTCATGTCATGTCACATCGAGCAAAATGACATTCATTCTGGTTAACCCCCATCCCCCCCGCTCCTCCCAGCTTACGGCCATGAGCTACTTTTTCCCTCCCCCCTTCCCCCAAACCTATAGATACAAGAACCCCTCTCTCTCTCTCTCTCTCTCTCTCTCTCTCTCTCTCTCTCTCTCTCTCTCTCTCTCTCTCTCTCTCTCTCTCCTATTATTGCCTTGGTAAGCTAATCAGGCTTCCGCAACATGGCCCGCTTGTTTTCTGTGATATCACTCTGGGCCCTTTTCGTGTTTCATTTACGTGTTAAGGACTGGGTTATCCGAAATGCAAATTTCTGTGGTGAGAGAGAGAGAGAGAGAGAGAGAGAGAGAGAGAGAGAGAGAGAGAGAGAGAGAGAGAGAGAGAGAGAGAGAGTTTAGCTTGAACTCAAAGGCATCAGTTGGTCGCTGAGAGATTGAATCTTTTGATCTGTTGTCAGTTTTTTCCTTGGTTGTCAGTCTTAGTACACTGGAGAGACACCCTGTGAAAACGATAATATGTAAGCTTCTGTTGTCAATTCTAAATTCCCGGGGGGGGGGTGGGGTTAGTGCCGTCAGTGCACCTCACGCGGTGCACTATAGGCTAGGCATTACGTAAGGTTCTTTGCAGCGTCCCTTCGTTAGGCCCCAAGCTGCAACCCCTTTCATTCCTTTTACTGTACGTCCTTTCATATTCTTTCTTCCACCTTACTTCCCACCCTCCCCTAACAGTTGATTCATAGTGCAACTGCGAGGTGTTCCGCTTGCTACACCTTTCAAACCTTCTTACTGTTAATTTCCCTTTCAGCGCTGAATGACCTCATAGATCCCAATACTTGGCCTTTGGCCTAAATTCTGTATATTCAATTCGGTTGTAAACTTGAGAGACGCTTTGTAAAGATAAAATACGTAAGTTTCTGATGACCAACGGGATATAAACCCTTATACATTTATTATTATTATTATTATTATTATTATTATTATTATTATTATTATTATTATTATTATTATTCAAAACGTTGTGAATCTTACACTGCATAGGCGCTTTGCGAGAAAATAACGAAGCTTTTGATGAAAATAGAATTTGTAGAAAGAGATTTTTGAATAAATACAGAACTTGGAGGCACTCAGAATTTCGAAGGAACACAGAATTTTTAGGAACACGGCATATCGAGGAACACAGAGTTTGTAGGCGCAGAATTTTTAGGAATACAGAATTTCGAGGAGCTCAGAAATTGTAGGAACAGAATTTGTAGAAGCGAAATTTCAAGGAACAGAATTTGTAGAAATGGAATTTCAAGGAACACAGAAATTGTAGGAACACAGAAATTGTAGAAACGAAATTTCAAGGAACACAGAATTTGTAGAAACGAAAATTTAAGGAACACAGAATTTGTAGAAACGAAAATTTAAGGAACACAGAAATTATAGGAACAGAATTTGTAGAAACGAAATTTTAAGGAACACAGAAATTGTAGAAACGAAATTTCAAGGAACACAGAAATTGTAGGAACACAGAATTTGTAGGAACGAAATTTCAAGGAACACAGAAATTGTAGGAACACAGAATTTGTAGAAACGAAAATTTAAGGAACACAGAAATTGTAGGAACACGGAATTTGTAGAAACGAAAATTTAAGGAACACAGAAATTGTAGGAACACAGAATTTGTAGAAACGAAATTTTAAGGAACACAGAATTTGTAGGAACACAGAATTTGTAGAAACGAAATTTCAAAGAACACAGAAATTGTAGGAACACAGAATCTGTAGAAACGAAAATTTAAGGGACACAGAAATTGTAGGAACACAGAATTTGTAGAAACGAAATTTTAAGGAACACAGAATTTGTAGGAACCCACGATTTTTAGAGAACACAAATTTTTATAGGAACACTGGATGTTTATGGAACACAAAGTTTCAGTTAGTGAGTTAACTGTGTCCTTTTCTAAAACAAGGTGGAATTTGTATTTTTTCGGCTTCTACATGATTACCTGTTCTTGACCCCGTAGATGGGTGGTGCCATCAGCGCACCTCACGCTGTGCACTGTAGGCATTACTTAAGGTTCTTTGCGGCGTCCCTTCGACCCCTAGCTGTAACCCCTTTCACTCCTTTGCTGTACTTCCGTTCATATTCTCTTTCTTCCATCTTACTTTCCTCAACCCTCTCCTAACAATTGTTTCATAGTGCAACTGCTTTGAGGTTTTCCTCCTGTTACACCTTTCAAACCTTTATTCTCACAATCCGTTTCAGCGCTGAATGTCCTCGTAGGTCCCAGCGCTTGGCCTTTGACCTAACTTTTATACTCCAGTTGCAATCGCTTGTTATTGCGTTTCTTTTCGTTGTTATTTACCGTTATTATCGTTATTCAGCTTCAGGATTACATGTGTCCGAAACCTTTTTCCGACCCTAATGGAATTAACTTCGCTTTATGCAGTCAGTCACGGAATTCCGGTGGAACGAATATTCCAAGAAACATAAAAAATTTGTTACTGGATAGCATGATCCTCTCTCTCTCTCTCTCTCTCTCTCTCTCTCTCTCTCTCTCATGCACACACCCACAACACACACACGCACACACAACCAGTAGCAGTAACAGCTGTCTATGAATCTCTCTCTCTCTCTCTCTCTCTCTCTCTCTCTCTCTCTCTCTCTCTCTCTCTCTCTCTCTCTCATCCACAATCATACACAAAACAAACAACCAATAGCAGTAGTCAACTGTCTATGATTATCTCTCTCTCTCTCTCTCTCTCTCTCTCTCTCTCTCTCTCTCTCTCTCTCACATGCACACACCCACAAACATACACATACACACACACAACCAATAGCAGTAACAACTGTCTATGATTATCTCTCTCTCTCTCTCTCTCTCTCTCTCTCTCTCTCTCCAAACATACACACACAACCAATAGCAGTAACTCCTCTCTCTCTCTCTCTCTCTCTCTCTCTCTCTCTCTCACATGCACACACCCACAAACATACACATACACACACACAACCAATAGCAGTAACAACTGTCTCTCTCTCTCTCTCTCTCTCTCTCTCTCTCTCTCTCTCTCTCTCTCTCTCTCTCTCTCTCTCTCAAACATACACACACAACCAATAGCAGTAACAACTCTCTCTCTCTCTCTCTCTCTCTCTCTCTCTCTCTCTCTCTCTCTCTCTCTCTCTCTCTCTCTCTCGTATTTACCTGCAGAATGTAGCCATAATTCTGTGTCTGCAGTATAATTCGACGGGAATATTGAACCAGACGTATTTTATGTAGTGCAGGGTTGTGTTCTGATGCAGGGAAGAAAATTGTTTCTCTGTTGTTGTTGTGGGAGAGTATAACCCACGATAGTGTTATACATACATAGGCCTACATTATATATATATATATATATATATATATATATATATATATATATATATATATATATATATATATATATATATATATATACATATACAAAAGCTTTTGGTAATGACATTAGCTATATTTTGAGAAGGCAGGATTATCACTGATAATAGTATTATAATGCTTATGACGACTTTCAAAATTAGAATTTTAGTTGTAATAGTGATTGTATAATTTTTTGTCGTCCTGTAATGTTATAGAATTAATATATATATATATATATATATATATATATATATATATATATATATATATATATATATATATGTGTGTGTGTGTGTGTGTGTGTGTAGAGAGAGTATATATATATATATATATATATATATATATATATATATATATATATATATATACATATATATATATGTATATATGTATATTATATATATATATATGTATTGAAATGAGTTTATAATTTTACCCTGTTTTTTTAATTACTCCTTGTGATCGTGTTTGGTAATTTTGTAATATTAACTCCCCTCTCTCTCTCTCTCTCTCTCTCTCTCTCTCTCTCTCTCTCTCTCTCTCTCTCTCACGGGGCAGCCCACGCTGTGAGTACTGGTTACACCCGACAACCAGCTTCGTCTCACCATGTAGATGTGACTTCTTGTAATGTTGCTTTTTATGGCGCGTGTTTTTTTTTTTTTTATTGCCCTGCTCGGTGGCACAACGTTCGTGGGTGCTCGCGTTTCTTAGACCTTTAATGAGTCAGGGGGAACTTTTGAGATGGGTTGCTGCATTAGCCAGATGGACTTACTGTTTCACGTGGGATTTGGTACATACGGGTACAACGTGTTGATGTATATACAGTATATATATGTATGTATGTATATATATATATATACATTTATATTTGTGTATGTATGTATGTTTTGCATATACGTGTATATATATACATATATGTTTGAGTGGTTGTGTCAGCTCTAACTATGAAAAAAAAAGCAACGCCCGCACGCCCGCCCCCGCCCGCCCGGCGTCCCCTGTCAACCCAGAACGTGACCTATTTAACAAAGATGCGATTGCATCATTAGGCTCAAATTATAGCCGCATGGAATTTTTGCCTTCCTGCTCAGTGTGACCCGAATGTGTGTGTGTGCGTGTATGTGTATGTGTGTATCGGAGGCCCCAGATGCGTTAGAATCAAAATTCAACGCCAATTCTTCACGGAGAAGAATCGCCGGTGACGTCATCAAAGAGACTGAGGTACAGTCACTGTGGCTTGTCCTGCCCACCCCCTCTCTCTCTCTCTCTCTCTCTCTCTGTGTGTGTGTGTGTGTGTGTGTGTGTGTGTGGGGCAAAACACAATGGGTTTCGCGCTTGTTTATCTCCAGACCTGTTTGGTTCCCAGAATGGAAGCAGATTCACCTTTTGCTGGATTTCAATTTTTATTTTATTTATTTATTTTTTATTTTTTTGGGGGTGCCCTGGGTACATTCAAGTGGGCGCTTTGTGGGTTTTCATGTTAGTATTTTTAAGTCTGTTTTGTCTGCCTGACCTACACACACACACACATACACATTATATATATATAATATATTTACATAGCCTATGTATGTAGGTTATATATATATATATATATATATATATATATATATATATATATATATATATATATATATATATATATATATATATATATATATATATATATATATATATAAACACACACACATTCACCTATTCATTCATACTCTTATATTTATATATAGCTCCACACGCGACAAAAACAAACGTCTATCCGAGCAGAGATATCTTGGATGGTCCATTGCGCGTTCAGTAGCCACGTTGATGAATCTAGTGGCCAGTGCCAAGTTACTTTATTGTGTTGCTCCTTGTTGTGTGTCAATTTGATTGAGACCTAAAAAGGATACGGGTTTTCGGGTTCATCTGCACAGAGAGAGAGAGAGAGAGAGAGAGAGAGAGAGAGAGAGAGAGAGGTGAGTAAGCAAGCAAGCTGATAACCATTTCTGTAGATAAATGTATCCATCATAAGTTTATATTTCTGTACTCATTTCGTTAGGTAGGTATGGAAAGGTATCGTAATGGGGGTTGGAGAAGTCTGGCTGTTGTAGTGAGGTATCGTGGTGGGGTGGGTTAGGTTAAGTCTGGTTATCGGAAGGTATCGTAGTGGGGTTAGGTAAGTCTAGTTGTGGGGAGGTATCGTATTGGGAGGCAAGGAAGTCCGAATGTCGGGAGGTATCGCAATCGGATTATAGAAAGGTATCGTAGTGGGGTTAGGGAAGCCTAATCATCGTGAGGTATCGTAGTGGGGTTAGGTAAATCAGGATATAGAAAAGTATCGTAGTGGGGATAGGGAAGCTTATTCATCGTGAGGTATCGTAGTGGGAATTAGGTAAGTAATTATCGAAAGGTATCGTAGCGGGGGTTAGGTAGGTCTGATTATCGGAAGGTATCGTAGTGGGGGTTAGGTGAGTCTAATTATTGAAAGGTATCTTAGTGGGAATTAGGCAAGTCTAATATCGTTGTGGGGGTTAGGTAAGTCTAATGATCAAAAAGTATCGTAGTGGGGTTAGGGAAATCAGATTATAGAAAGGTATCGTAGTGGGGGTTAGAGAAGCTTAAGCATCGTGAGATATCGTAGTGGGGTTAGGCAAGACTAATTATCTGGAGGTATCGTAATGGGAGTTGAAGAAGTGTAGTTATGGGGAGGTATCGTAATGGGAGTTGAGGAAGGCCGGGGGTGTTGCTAAAGTGATATTGATTATGCATTCCCCCAGAAACCATAGCCCTCTCTCTCTCTCTCTCTCTCTCTCTCTCTCTCTCTCTCTCTCTCTCTCTCTCTCTCTCTCTCCCTACTTGAGTATTAGTAGATGTTCGTTTTTTGTATTATTATTATTATTATTATTAATATTATTACTCTCTCTCTCTCTCTCTCTCTCTCTCTCTCTCTCTCTCTCTCTCTCTCTCTCTCTCTCTGCTTGAGTATTAGTAGATGTTGGTTTTTTGTATTATTATTATTATTATTATTATTATTATTATTATTATTATTATTATTATTATTATTATACCATCGTTCTTTTTAACATTAACATCTTTGTATATGTCTGTAATGTACATGTTTACATGCAGATGTGTGACCGTGTTTGCACCTGTGTACCTGCATGAATATACGTGTATTTACAGATGTTTATGATTTGTGAGCATTTCTGCTATAGGCCTATTCTGTATGGATTTATGATTGCATTCACACTGATTATACGTTTTGGTGCAACGACATATGTTTGTGGTTGGTGTATGTGTGTATGTGTTTGTGTGTTCTGTACCTGCAAAGGTTCTGGATGCATGTTTGTGATCATGTCTGCGTGTGTATATTTTTATATACACTTGTAAAAGTTTCATTTTTTTTTCTACATTTGTATATCTACGCATGTCTATTTTTATGTGCAGCTATTAATATTCGTTGTATCCTTTGTGTTTTGTTTGTGCCATACGTACGATTGCTGTTGTGACTGTGTTCAGACTGCGAAGTTCATCAATATTTTTTTTCGTTTGTTTTTCTTTCATTTCTTTTTTTCGTTTCTGCAGTATCCATCCGCTTGTTTTTCTTTTATTGGAGTTTTCCTTCTGCAGCTGTAGTTTATCCATACGGGAAATAAGAATTTATATTTACACATATATATGTATATATATATATATATATATATATATATATATATATATATATATATATATATATATATATATTTCTTATTTGGGTATTTATTTGTTTATTTATATACTTTGCGTTTTTCTCTGTATAATAATTATTAATATTATATTATTGCTGTGATAATCATGATTAAACATTCTCCAATTTAGAGAGAGAGAGAGAGAGAGAGAGAGAGAGAGAGAGAGAGAGAGAGAGAGAGAGAATATTCTCCGGCCATTCGTTTCGGGTTTTTGAAGTTCAGTGCTGGATTCATGTTGTGTGACCTCGAGCTGTTTGGGAAGAAGAGGAGTAGGAGGTCAAGGCCAAGGTCATCGGCGAGAGGGAGGGAGGGGCCGTTACACTCCCCCTTCCCCCCCCCACCCCCACGGCTCCACATGGCTCTCCATGGTGCCCCCCCCCTCTCCTCGGTGAGGGGAAGAGTGAGGCGGCACGGTAAGGGAGGGGATTGCTGGGGATGGAGAGAGAGAGAGTGGGGAGGGTAGGCCAGAAGTCTGACTGCATAATTCCGCATGCATCCATGCTCTCTCTCTCTCTCTCTCTCTCTCTCTCTCTCTCTCTCTCTCTCTCTCTCTCTCTCTCTCTCTCTCTCGGGACAGATTTTCTTCTGCTGAGAACTGCCGAATATACCTTCGTTATTTCAGACCTGCATTCATTCAGATCGATGGGGTTAGTTTTAAAGGAGAACTCTTGACTTCTTGCGAATTTTACTGTTGTTAGTTTTGTGCTGCTGTTGTTTTTGTTGTTGTTGATGTTGTGGATATGATAACAATTAAAAAAGATTGTTATTGTTACGTCATACAGTATGTGTATGGATGTATGTATGTATATATAAATATATATATATATATATATATATATATATATATATACAGTGTATATATCATATATATATATATATATATATATATATTTATATATATGTATACATATATGTATAAATATATATATATATATATATATATATATATATATATATATATATATATATATATATATATATATATATAATGAGATAAATAGGAAGATATATGAACATAGACAGACTGTCTGAGATAATCGCCATAACCCGAAGCAAGAAGTGAATTAAGCCGAAAGACTAAAAAAGCCGCCGGTATGAACGGAGGGGATTGATTGGTCCTGTTTAGTCTGAAACGTAATTCTCGATGTTTCCGTAGAGCGATTAGGAGGGAGGGGGGGATTAATAGCGATTAATGGGGAGGAGGGATTAATGGCGGTGAATAGGAGTGAATATTTGCGAATAATAGGATTATTTACTTTTAATGGGGAGGGGGATTAATAGGGAGTGAATATTTGCGAATAATAGGATTATATACTTTTAATGGAGGGGCGGATTAATAGCGATTAATAGGGAGTGAAAATTTACGAATAATAGGATCATTTACGATTAATGGAGAGATTATATCGATTAATAGGGAGGGATTAAGTGCGATTATTATGGAGCGATTAACTGTGATTAGTAGTGAGGGATGAAAAGTGACTATAAGGATTAATAGCGAGTAATAACGACTATAGGAATCAATAGCGATTAGTATGGAGGGATTAACGACGATTAATAGGGAAGGATTAATGGCAAATAACAGACAAGATTAACAGAGTGTAATAGGGAGGCATGAATAGTGATTAATAGCGAGGGATTAAGAGCAGTTAATAGGGAGGCACAAATATCGATTAATGTGGAGAGATTAAAATCCATTTGTACGGAGGGATTAATAAGGGCAGAGAGAGACAGGCAGAATGAATCAAGTGGGTTCAATAGGGTACGATACAGTACACAGTCAGGTCTGTTATTTATTTTTCATTCTAGTGAATTGTTTATTTTCTTTTTTTCCCCTTTGTTTTTTATCTTAGATTCATCCGTTTGTTTATTGCATTGGTTTGTTTATTTAGACGTCGAGGGTCTCGATTGGCAAGTTTTAATTATTTTTAAATTGTTTTTTTTAAAGTTGAGAAAGATCAGGATTGAACGTTTCAACTGAATAAAGTATAATATTTTGTTATTGATTTTTTTCCCCACGATTTTCCTTAGTTGTCTGAAATAAGTTCCAATCTCAGTGCAATATGGAAAAGATAATTTTATTGCATATATATATATATATATATATATATATATATATATATATATATATATATATATATATATGCATATATATATACTGTATATATGTATATATGTATGTATATGTATATATATGTGTGTATATGTATATGTAATATGTACAGTATATATATATATATATATATATATATATATATATATATATATATATATATATATATATATCACGTGTGACTGATTTACCATTAGTGGATGAGCATTCGAATGAGTGACCGAGTTGACAATGGAACCACGCTACCAGAGGCCTTAGAAAAAGAGACTACTCAACTTTAAAAAAAAAAATTAGGCTTAAAATCCTTAAATTCAATCGAGGTATGCCCGTAGGCCTACCTGTGTTGTAAGATGTCGTGGTATGATCGTATGTCCTTCTTAATCCCACTACACGATTCCCATCACTATATAGGTCTTATCACTACCTCTCTCTCTCTCTCTCTCTCTCTCTCTCTCTCTCTCTCTCTCTCTCTCTCTCTCTCTCAGCTGTCTCGCCGTGCATACCAGCGAAACGACTGCATCAGATCGATGCTTGGGTGATATAGGAGACTGGCACCATTTGTTGCTTTGAGAAGACAGAGAGAGAGAGAGAGAGAGAGAGACAGACAGACAGACAGACAGAGACAGAGAGAGAATTAGTATGTATGTATGTACATATATATATTATATAATATATACATGTATATATATACATATATTATATATATATATATATATATATATATATATATATATATATATATAGAGAGAGAGAGAGAGAGAGAGAGAGAGAGAGAGAGAGAGAGAGAGAGAGAGAATATTCACCCTATAATGAAGCTGATAGAAAATAGATAAATGGAAGCTGAGATTATAATGAATTTGAAGAAAGTCATATTTTTATTATTATTATTATTATTATTATTATTATTATTATTATTATTATTCTAACAACGCACACGGCATCACACCGTCATAGGCCTATCCGCAAATCCCCTGCAGAATCAGATAAATGAACCCACATACCTGCCGATAAGGTATATTACATGGCCTTAGGCCTACCAGAAGCATGTGAGATAAAATGTTTGGCTTGTAATGTCGAGCATTTGTCGAACGACGGAAGAGTATCGATTCTTTATCTCTATCCCCCCCCCCTCCACCATTTTCAGCGCTGGACCTTGTGAGAGAGGGGGGGGGGAGACCTTGAAATTGGGGAGATGTTATCGAATTTTGGCTATTTTTGGTTTTAAGCTCAACGCGGTCAAGGTTTTTTTACGAGCTGGGTAGAAGTGTAAGCCTGGTTTTAACTGATGTAAGGTTCGAGATTTTTAATCCGTCCGGTTTGTTTTCTCTCTCTCTCTCTCTCTCTCTCTCTCTCTCTCTCTCTCTCTCTCTCTCTCTCTCTCTCTCTCTCCTCCTAAAAGGGTAGTACTTATTGGGTAACATTAAACCTGTTAGTGTAATCAACGAGAATATTTCCACATGGTTAATCAGTGGAATATACATACATACATACATATATATATATATATATATATATATATATATATATATATATATATATTTATTTATTTTTGTATTTTATTGTACTTGTATGTGTGCAGATTCGTGCATAGGCTACAATAGTATAATATATATATATATATATATATATATATATATATATATATATATATATATATATATATATATATATAAATAATATGCATATATATAATATATGTATGTATGTATGTATGAATGTATGTATGTGTGTGTGTGTATGTCTGCGCTCACTCCCGGGAAAGTTTCATAAGAGCCTAAACACTGTCTCAAGACTGCATTGTCGTGTTAATTGCCGATAACAATGACTGTCATTATCCTTGACTCTAGCGATAAGGGACGAGAATAGAAAGGGAAAAATATTGATTATGATCATTATTATTCCTGTTCTGAATACGAGACACAGGTTTGTTGTCGTTTGATGTCGTCTACGAGACTTTGCACGTAGAGTGGTGTAATGGGATTTGTAGGTCACTTGTTGAGGGGGCGGGGAAGGGGGCTTTTGTTATTGTTGATTCGTGGAGTCAAAGTAATTAGAGGGTTGTTATTCAACCCTTTGGCCTGGAAGAAAGGGAAAGTTGGGTGGGTACATACACACACACACACACATATGAATGATTAACCTTTGTATAGAAAACTTCACATGATTATATATAAAGATATATATATATATATATATATATATATATATATATATATATATATATATATATATATATATATATATAATACATATATACATATATATATGTGTGTATATGAATATGTATACATAACTGAATCATGAAGGTATGGAATGTGATGAATATATAAATAAAGGCAAATGCTACGAAAGGGAAGTGGAACGTATAAACATAAATGTATGTATATTTATACATAAATGTATATCTGTATAGCCTTTATATACGTATATGTAAATATATATATGCGCACATATATACGGATGAGTATATGTATACGTATTTGTATATATATATGTGTGTGTATATATATGAAGAGAGACATACATATACATATACATATACATATACATATACATATACATATCAGGGTGCATATTTGTGCGTTAATGATGAATTATAGAAAAACAAACAAAATAAAAGTGCAAACCGAATTGCTTTTTATTTATGCACTATATCAGCCTGTACTTCAGAAGCGGTCAGAACCAAGGTCTAGAGACTGTGGTCAGTGGTCAAAAAACTTAAGCCTTGACCTATAGAAAAGAATAAATATGTAAATGATAAAGTGTATGTAATGAGTTCGGTAGCGTCTCTCTCTCTCTCTCTCTCTCTCTCTCTCTCTCTCTCTCTCTCTCTCTCTCTCTCTCTCTCTCTCTCTCTAAGTGCCCCAGTCTTCCAAATGATTCCACTGACTTATGACAGAACACCGCGCACGCGCGTGCGTGAATGCGTGCGGGTGTGTGTGTGTGTGTGTGTGCGTTTATTGCTCATGCGTCTAAGCTTGTAACCACTCGTGTGTGAATATGTGAATACGGAACTCTATTTATAGATACCTTCATT
>NC_089750.1:74169706-74204706 GCF_040412425.1 Macrobrachium rosenbergii
TTTCTTGCCCAGACCCAGAGAAAGCAAAGAAAGGCGAGAGAGAGAGAGAGAGAGAGAGAGAGAGAGAGAGAGAGAGAGAGAGAGAGAGAGGGAGGAAGGGTAGTGCTCGACAACAAAAGGAAAACATAGATCAGCTTTCAAAAGGAAAAAGTGTCACAGAGAATGTGAGAGAAAGCAAATCGGGGATGATGAATATTAAAATATTATATCAAAATATTATAATATTAAAATATTATAATATTAAAATTTTATAATATTAAAATATTAGCAATGTTGTATATTTGTTTTCATCACGATTCATCACTTATTGTGGTTTATGATCGTGAAGGCTTATTAATTAAGTCTATTTAGCGTTTGTTTGTGTTGCCATTGGAGGGTCCCGGAGTGGATATTGACGGGGGGTTGGTGGGGGGAGGGGGAGATGGCATTGCGTCATCATAGACAGGTTTCTCATCCTGAGCGTTCATCAGTTATCATCATATCGGATAATGACGACGAGGATTATGATGATGATGGCGGTGGTAGGATGTATGGGTCTCTCTCTCTCTCTCTCTCTCTCTCTCTCTCTCTCTCACGGGGGTCACTAAACTGTTGCACAACCTTGTCAGCCATTATTTCCATTTAGTCACGGATTTATTGGATGAAATTGCGAAGTGTGTTGACGCAAACAGTTTTTTTATTTATTTTATTTTGTATCGGAATCTCTGGATACAATTGAGAGAGAGAGAGAGAGAGAGAGAGAGAGAATGTATCTATATAAATATACATACATATATATATATATATATATATATATATATATATATATATAAATATATATTATATAAATAAATGAATAAATATATATATATATATATATATATATATATATATATATAGATATAGAGAGAGAGAGAGAGAGAGAGAGAGAGAGAGAGAGAGAGAGAGAGAGAGAGAGAGAGAGACGCGAACCCTTATCATAATACCCCGCGCATACCGATGTAATCAAACTCATGCAAAATCACGATAACCACAATAGGTTCTCTCTCTCTCTCTCTCTCTCTCTCTCTCTCTCTCTCTCTCTCTCTCTCTCTCATGGAAATTCCTCCGGGAGGCATCAGATGAGGTCATGACAGTTAATTAAAGAAATCCTGGGAGTAATTTGCCCGTCGGGGCGCGGATCACACGTATATTGCGCTTTCGTGGAATTCGAGACAGGTATCATCATTCCGACGCGACAGATTCGGCGTCGCTCGTCGGATCAGGAGGACAGGAAACCGTTTATCGTGAAATGAAGGAGCTCTTTCTCCTTCTTAGACAGACAGAGAGGCAGGTATGAAGACGTACAGACAGTCTTTTCATTGTTCGTGTTTTGGGTGAACAGTAATTATCTTTTAATTAGACACTCGCGTGAAGTGAAGGCGTCCCATCTCCATAAACAGACACCAACAGACAGATTGATATAAAGACAGACAGAAGAGGGGGTGGGGGGTGTTTGTTCATACGTACAATTTTCGCAATTTTTTTTATGTTCATCTGCTTAAGTAAACAATGATTTTGTTTCATCAGGCTGAGGAAGACTGTCTTAAGTATTCAACACTTTACTAAAAATATTGATTTATTTATGAGTATACACATGGACAAACCCACCAGCAGCTCGTCGATTACCCCCGCACAAACGGACCCATTATTTTTTTTAAATTTCTGTTAATGTTGCTCCTTTTCTTTCACAGGTTTATGTAGGTTCTCCTTACTATCACAATTGAACACTATCAAATAAATAAATAAATAAATAATAATAATAATAATATTTACTTCCATCTTGCGTTCTTTCTTGTTGAGTATATATATATATATATATATATATATATATATATATATATATATATATATATATATATATATATATATATATAATCCCTCTACACTTATCATCATAATCATCATCATCATCACTATTTCTTAAGGTCTTGAAGTAAAATCGCGGCAACCAGGAATGAAAAGGAAAGTGAAAAGTGAATAGGACCTTGTCAGCAGGTGGAGTTAGGAGAATTTAATTAGACAGGAATTGAATTCCTTCAGAGAACAGTGAAAGGAGAGATTAAGTATAATTTCTCTCTCTCTCTCTCTCTCTCTCTCTCTCTCTCTCTCTCTCTCTCATTATTCCCCATTAAAAGTAAGGGAAGAATGATTGCTGAGGAGAGAGAGAGAGAGAGAGAGAGAGAGAGAGAGAGAGAGAGAGAGAGAGAGAGAGAGGGAGGGTCGTGGAGTTCGAAGAGGTTTTTCGGAAGATGGAAAAAATGATGACCTGAAAATTCTCTCTCTCTCTCTCTCTCTCTCTCTCTCTCTCTCTCTCTCTCTCTCTATATATATATATATATATATATATATATATATATATATATATATATATATATATGTGTGTGTGTGTGTGTATAAACACACATATACATACACACAAAAGAAACTGTAAGATACAAGATACATAAAATCATGTACACACATCTATATGTTCATGTATACAGTATACATAATCAAAGTTAGAGAGAAAGAGAGAGAGAGAGTTAAATATAAATATAGCATCTATAAAGCATCCATGATGTTCCCTTGTATTTAGCCGGCGATACGCTTTAGGAATTCCGAAGTCAATCCCCTGAGCAAATCCCTACAGCCTTTTGCCGGCTCTTTTACTTTCTGGTTTTCCTTTTATTCTCTTTTCTTCCTTTTGCCCCCTGTCTTCCTTTTACTTTCTTTTCTCTTTTACCCTCTGTCTTCCTTTTACTTTCTTTTCTTTCTTTTACCCTCTGTCTTCCTTTTACTTTCTTTTCTTTCTTTTACCCTCTGTCTTCCTTTTACTTTCTTTTCTTTCTTCTTTCTTTTACCCTCTGTCTTCCTTTTACTTTCTTTTCTTTCTTCTTTCTTTTACCCTCTGTCTTCCTTTTACTTTCTTTTCTTCCTTTTACTCTGTCTTCCTTTTACCTTTTTTTCTTCCTTTTACCCTCTGTCTACCTTTTGCTTTCTTTTCGTTCTTTTACCCTCTGTCTTCCTTTTACTTTCTTTTCTTCCCTTTACCTGTCTTCCTTTTACTTTCTTTTCATCCCTTTACCTGTCTTCCTTTTACTTTCTTTTCTTCCATTTACCTCTGTCTTCCTTTTACTTTCTTTTCTTCCTTTTACTTTCTTTTCTTCCTTTTACCCTCTGTCTTCCTTTTGCTTTCTTTTCTTCCTTTTTACCCTCTGTCTACCTTTTACTTTCTTTTCCTTCTTTTACCTCTGTCTTCCTTTTACTTTCTTTTCTTCCTTCTTTCTTTTTCCCTCTGTCTTCCTTTTACTTTCTTTTCTTCCTTTTTACCCTCTGTCTTCCTTTTACTTTCTTTTCGTCCTTTTTACCCTCTGTCTTCCTCTTCTTCCTTTTTACCCTCTGTCTTCCTTTTACTTTCTTTTCTTCCTTTTTACCCTCTGTCTTCCTTTTACTTTCTTTTCTTCCTTTTACCTCTGTCTTCCTTTTACTTTCTTTTCTTCCTTCTTTCTTTTTCCCTCTGTCTTCCTTTTACTTTCTTTTCTTTCTTCTTTCTTTTACCCTCTGTCTTCCTTTTACTTTCTTTTCTCCCTTTTCCCTCTGTCTTCCTCGTACTTTCTTTTCTTTCTTCTTCCTTTTTCCCTCTCTTCCTTTTACTTTCTTTTCTTTCTTCTTTCTTTTTCCCTCTGTCTTCCTTTTACTTTCTTGTCTTTCTTCTTTCTTTTACCCTCTGTCTTCCTTTTACTTTCTTTTCTTCCTTTTACTCTGTCTTCCTTTTACCTTTTTTTCTTCCTTTTAACCCTCTGTCTACCTTTTACTTTCTTTTCGTTCTTTTACCCTCTGTCTTCCTTTTACTTTCTTTTCTTCCTTTTACCTCTGTCTTCCTTTTACTTTCTTTTCTTCCTTTTACCCTCTGTCTTCCTTTTGCTTTCTTTTCTTCCTTTTTACCCTCTGTCTACCTTTTACTTTCTTTTCTTTCTTTTACCCTCTGTCTTCCTTTTACTTTCTTTTCTTCCTTTTACCCTCTGTCTTCCTTTTACTTTCTTTTCTTCCTTTTACCCTCTCTACCTTTTACTTTCTTTTCTTCCTTTTACCCTCTGTCTTCCTTTTGCTTTCTTTTCTTCCTTCTTTCTTTTTCCCTCTGTCTTCCTTTTACTTTCTTTTATTCCTTGTATCCTCTGTCTACCTTTTACTTTCTTTTCTTTCTTTTACCCTCTGGCTTCCTTTTACCCTCTGTCTTCCTTTTAGTTTTTTGGCGTCCTTTTATTTTCTGTTCTTCCTTCTGCTTTCTCCTCCTTCTTTTACTCTTTGTCATCCTTTTGCTTTTTGTCTTCCTTTTACTTTTTGTCTTCATTTTAATTTGTCTCTTCTGTTTGCTTTCTCATCTTCCTTTTACTTTTTGTCTTTAATTTTCTGTCTTTGTTTACTTTCTCTTCCTGTTATTTCTCTTCCTTTTATTTGTCTTTCCTTTTAATCTGTTATTTTTGCATTTTGTCTTCCTTTTACTTTCTGTCTGCCTTTCACTTTCCTGTCTTCCTGTTACCTTTTGTCGTCGTTTTACATTCTTGCTTCCCTCTACTTTCTAGTCTGCCTTTTACTTCTAATCTTCCTTTTACTTTCTGTCTTCCTTTTACACTCTCGTCTTCCTTTTACTTTCTGTCTCCCTTTTACACTCTCATCTTCCTTTTACACTCTCGTCTCCCATTTACACTCTCGTCTTCCTTTTACACTCATCTTCCTTTTATTTTCTGTCTTCCTTTTACACTCTAGTCTTCCTTTTACACTCTCGTCTTCCTTTTATTTTCTGTCTTCCTTTTACACTCTAGTCTTCCTTTTACACTCTCGTCTTCCTTTTACTTTCTGTCTTCTTTATACACTCTCGTCTTCCTTTTACTTTCTGTCTTCTTTATACACTCTCATCTTCCTTTTACACTCTTGTCTTCCTTTTACACTCTCGTCTTCCTTTTACACTCTCGTCTTCCTTTTACACTCTCGTCTTCCTTTACACTCTCGTCTCCCATTTACACTCTCGTCTTCTTTATACACTCTCGTCTTCCTTTTACACTCTTGTCTTCCTTTTACACTCTCATCTTCCTTTTACACTCTCGTCTTCCTTTTACAGTCTCGTCTCCCATTTACACTCTCGTCTTCCTTTTACACTCTCGTCTTCCTTTTACTTTCTGTCTTCTTTATACACTCTCGTCTTCCTTTTACACTCTCGTCTTCCTTTTACTTTCTGTCTTCTTTTATACACTCTCGTCTTCCTTTTACACTCTCGTCTTCCTTTTACTTTCTGTCTTCTTTATACAGTCTCGTCTTCCTTTTACACTCTCGTCTTCTTTTTACTTTCTGTCTTCTTTATACACTCTCGTCTTCCTTTACACTCTTGTCTTCCTTTACACTCTCGTCTTCCTTTTACACTCTCGTCTTCCTTTTACACTCTCGTTTCCCATTTACACTCTCGTCTTCCTTTTACTTTCTGTCTTCTTTATACACTCTCGTCTTCCTTTTACACTCTCGTCTTCCTTTTACCCTCTATCTTGAACGTCCTCGACTCTGAATGACTCATATCATGAGAAGAGTTCCTCGCGCTGAATGGATTCGGTAACAATAACATAGTCACACACACGTCTGTCTGCTTATACGTAAAACTCCTCGAAAACAAACATGCGCGCGCACGTGTGCATACAGTCTGAGCTCATGTGTATGAGTTAATTCGTATCATCTGCCGGTCTGCTTTGCTGCCCTCTGATGTCAGGATGACGTGTTTGTTGTTTATTGTTTGTGGACGCGTCTTTTGCCGGAGCAATTATATGAGGATTTTGGCACTGGCTGCTGCTTGCTCATGTTTCTGCGAGTCTGCTCTCTCTCTCTCTCTCTCTCTCTCTCTCTCTCTCTCTCTCTCTCTCTCTCTCTCTCTCTCTCTCAGAAATTTATATATATAATATATGTATATATAATGTATATCTATCTATCTATCCATCTGTACACATAATATAATGTATATATATATATATATATATATATATATATATATATATATATATATATATATATATATATATATATATATATATATATATAGAGAGAGAGAGAGAGAGAGAGAGAGAGAGAGAGAGAGAGAGAGTTAGACAGACAGACATATTTTACATATATCTGAGCATTGTACATAAATCATATCAATGTTGTTTTATTAGGATGGTGGCAATCTGAATATTATTCTAAATTTTATATTTGTTTATTTACTCTCTCTCTCTCTTCTCTCTCTCTCTCTCTCTCTCTCTCTCTCTCTCTCTCTCTCTCTCTCTCTCTCTCTCGTGAGGTCATCGCGTACACACGAATAAAGAGAGTGGGGAAAGGAGACAATATACGACAAGAATTCCACTTTCTCTTCTTCACACGTGTTCCCCAACTGGAACATTCTCTGGCAGTGTCTGCTGCAGACGATCCAGTCCTGTCGTATTACATCACCAATAACACCGGGAACATCACCAGCGTCAAACATCAACATCAATAACTGGTGTACGATTAATGTTGTTCCTGAGGTATTAACAGCATCAACAGCTGGTGTATGAGTAATGCTGTTCCTGAGATATTAACAGCATCAACAACTGGTGTGTGTGATTAATGCTGTTCCTGGGATGTTGTTATTGACCCTTTAGTCTTTGAGATTGGGAGGAGGAGGGGGGTAGGAGACCCCCCCCCCTTCCTTACTGATGCTGCAGAGGCAAAATCGCTGTTCGTCTTCTTGTCCTTCTGTTGCTGTTGATAACATCGCTGATAAAGGCATTAAAGCTGCATTGAGCACAGCCCTAACAGCCTTCCCCCTCCCCCCCAACCATCCTTCCTCACCCCCTCCTCCCAACCTCTCCACCACCACCATCACACTGCCGCACCCAGCTCAAACTGAGAGAGAGAGAGAGAGAGAGAGAGAGAGAGAGAGAGAGAGAGAGAGAGAGAGAGAGAGAGAGAGATCAGGTGGTATGAGTCACGAGATCTTAATGTTTGATTTGGGTTTTTGTATGACGCAGACGCTACAGATTTTAGTATTATTATTATTATTATTATTATTATTATTATTATTATTATTATTATTATTATTATTATTATTAGTGATCCACCAGATTCCTTCCGAAATATCTTTTTAAACTTTGTTTGTTTTTACGTCTATCGGAGAAGATAATGGCAGAATTTAAACACTTGACTGTGCAAATACGTTTGCTATGACTATTCATAATAAAAAGGAGTTGAATTTATCATTTTGTTTCTCTTTAAGTTTATCAACATCTTTCCTTCTTTTTTCTGTTCCTCTTCTATGACGTGTCAGTCAATTGCATCTTCACAAAGCAATCGAAACTATCTGATAAATTAGAATGTCTTTTTGTTATTTTATTTCGGTGTTAAACAGAACTTTCCCTTTATGTTAATCAGTCTCCGACCAATCAAGTCAACTTGTCAACTCTTTTAACTTTCTAATTTTGAAAGCTTCTACTTTCTCTCTTGTCAGATCCGGAGAGTTTGGTCAACATCGGCAGTTTTAATTTATTTCCCTTTAGAGTGATGGAAGGTGGGCGTCTCTCTCTCTCTCTCTCTCTCTCTCTCTCTCTCTCTCTCTCTCTCTCTCTCTCTCTCTCTCTCTCAAGTGGGCGAGATTGACTGGGAGAGTCTGTGGGTGTCTGGGAGAGTCAGTAGGAGTCTGGGAGAGAGTGTGGGTGTCTGGGAGAGTCTGTAGGAGTCTGGGAGAGTCTGTGAGTTTGGGAGAGTTTGTGGGAGTCTGGGAGAGTTTGTGGGAGCCTGTGAGAGTCTGTAGGAGTAATGTGAGAGCTGTAGGAGTCTGTGAGAGCCTGTAGGAGTCTATGAGAGTCTGTAGGAGTAATGTGAGAGTCTGTAGGAGTCTGTGAGAGCCAGTGGGAGTAACGTGAGAGTATGTAGATGTCTGTTGGAGTCTGTGAGAGCCTGTGGGAGTAATGTGAGAGTTTGTAGGAGCCTATGAGAGCCTGTGGGAGTAATGTGAGAGTCTGTAGAAGTCTGTGAGAGTTTGTAGGAGTAATGTGAGAGTCTGTAGGAGTCTATGAGAGCCTGTGGGAGTAATGTGAGTCTGTGGAAGTCTGTGAGAGTTTGTAGGAGTAATGTGAGAGTCTGTAGGAGCCTGTGAGAGCCTGTGGGAGTAATGTGAGAGCCTGTAGGAGTCTGTGAGAGTCTGTAGGAGTAATGTGAGAGTCTGTAGTAGGAGTCTGTTAGAGTCTGACGGAGTAATGTGAGAGTCTGTAGGAGTAATGTGAGTCTGTGAGAACCTGTGGAAGTTTGTGAGTCTGTGAGAGTGTTAAATTTAGGCCTCCTGCTGGAAAGCAAATTTAAGAAAAAATGAATGTAGTGAACATTAACATTTTCAAGAATGAGAAAAGTAGATATATTATGATTTAATCTTACACACACACACACACAAATATATATATATATATATATATATATATATATATATATATATATATATATATATATATATATATATATATATATATATATATATGTATGTATATATATATATATATATATATATATATATATATATATATATATATATATATATCCACTTTTTCTTGTTTTGCATGAACTGAAGAAATACGAATTTAAAAATGAATTTTGGAAAATAAAACCTAAAAAGATAAATGTCTTGTGATTTCAGTATCATTTCCTAATTTCCAGTTGCCTTGTATCTCTCAGACCTGATAAAAAAAATGGTTAAAAACATTGTTTCCATGAATTTTTTAAATTTTATTTTCTTACTTTTTTTCTCCTCGGTTTGGAAAAGTAATGAGAAAAGTGTAATGTCTTAGTCATTGCCAACGAGTTCACTTGTCATTATCAAGTAGTTCAGGTATTTCAGTTCACGCTAGGAATCAGGCTTTTCATGTCGCACAAGGAATCAGGCTTTTCCATTTGCACTAGGAATCAGGCTTCTTAATTCACGCTAGGAGTCAGGCTTTTCAATTCACGCTAGGAATCAGGCTTTTCAGTTCATGCTAGGAAACGGGCTTTTCAATTCACGCTAGGAATCAGGCTTTTCAATTCACGCTAGGAATCAGGCTTTTCAATTCACGCTAGGAATCAGGCTTTTTAATTCACACTGAGAATCAGACTTTTCAAGTCACACAAGGAATCAGGCTTTTCAGTTTGCACTAGGAATCAGACTTTTCAATTCACGCTAGGAATCAGGCTTTTTAATTCACACTAAGAATGATACGTTTCATGTCACACTAGGGATGAGGCTTTTCAATTCACGCTAGGAATCAGGCTTTTCAATTCACGCTAGGAGTCAGGCTTTTTAATTCACACTAGGAATCAGGTTTTTTAATTCACACTAGAGATCAAGTTTTCACATTAGGAATCACGCTATTCAATTCACACAAGAAATCAGGCTTTTCAGCTCACACTAGGAATCAGGCTTTTCAGTTCACAGTATGGATCAGGCTTTTCTTTTCACACTAAGAATCAGACTTCATGTCGCACCAGAAACCAGGCTTTTCAATTAACACTAGGAACCAGACTTTTCAGTTAACACGAGGACTGAAGCTTTTCAATTAACACGAAGAATCAGACTTTTTATGTCACACTATGAATCAGGCTTTTCATTTCACACTAGGAATCAGGCTTTTCATTCCACACTAGGAATCAGGCTTTTCAATTCACACTAGGAATCAGGCTTTTCATTCCACACTGGGAATCAGGCTTCTCATTCCACACTGGGAATCAGGCTTTTCATTCTACACTAGGAATCAGGCTTTTCATTCCACACTGGGAATCAGGCTTTTCATTCTACACTGGGAATCAGGCTTTTCATACCACACTGGGAATCAGGCTTTTCATTCCACACTAGGAATCAGGCTTTTCATTCCACACTGGGAATCAGGCTTTTCATTCCACACTGGGAATCAGGCTTTTCATTCTACACTGGGAATCAGGCTTCTCATTCCACACTGGGAATCAGGTTTTTTCATTCCACACTGGGAATCAGGCATTTCACTCCACACTGGGGACCAGGCTTTTCATTCCACACTGGGAATCAGGCTTTTCATTCTACACTGGGAATCAGGCTTCTCATTCCACACTGGGAATCAGGTTTTTTCATTCCACACTGGGAATCAGGCTTTTCACTCCACACTGGGGATCAGGCTTTTCACTCCACACTGGGGATCAGGCTTTTCATTCCACACTGGGAATCAGGCAACATCCGCTGATTGCTACGGTTGCGAAATATCAATCTAACTATTGAAGCTATATTCTGCTTTTGAAGTATCTCGGTAATGCATTATTTTGTTTGTTTACTTATAGATTATATATATATTGTCTCTGAGTGAATACCCAATTCTTTATTTGTTGAGGGTATTTGTTGCAAGAAAACAATAGAGAACAGTGGGAATTGGGAATTTTAATATCACGCCATTCACACTGCACTGCACTGGTTCCCGTCTATAGAACCCCTCTCAAAAAACTAAAAAAAATTATTTTGGGTTTTTTGGGTCGTGTCTCAATAATTATTGAAGTTCATAACTTGTCCTTTTAATTTTTTTTTTTTTTTGACGAATTCGCTCGATGAATTATGTTGATGAACTGAATTCTTGGAATCTCGGTTCATTAAGTTCAAAGGGCAGCCTATTGAACCTGGCGTTATTTCTTAATACCTATTGATATTAATAAGTCTGGCAAAGGTCACCTCGTCACGATTCTGTGCCCACACGCATGGACAGAGAGAGAGAGAGAGAGAGAGAGTCAATTTGATATGGTTAAGCCTGGAAAAATAGCTTCAATCTCAAGTTATTTCAGTTAAGCGCTGATTTGGTTTTTAAAAGCATTTCTCCATGACACGAGATTATTGTTCCGGTCCTGATTTGCTTTCACTATGCGTGCAAGCATTCCTTCGTATCCTAAATCTTTGTTTCCGTTTCCTAGAAGACTAATCTAGGACGCATTTCAGATTTCTGAACGCATTCATAAATATATGGAAAAGCCACCGTTGCGCTGTTAAATTCAGGTGTAGATATGTTTAAATCTGGTAAATCTTTTTTTGGAATCCTGCACGCGCTGGAAATCCAAGCTGCATTTACAGCATTAAAGAATCCTGGGCCTCGTTAAGAGTTATAATAAAATGGAACGAGATAGTACTGCTAAAACTTTTTTTTTATATATAATTTTGTTACATTTTTTTTCCAGTGACACCAAAATGCAAGGTCGTAACTGGGCATAGTTCCCTTATGTAATTCATGTATGTAATTTCTGTGTGTAATTCCTTTTTGTAATTTCTGTATGAAATCCCTGTATGTAATTTCTGTATGTAATTTCTGTGTGTAATTCATGTTTGTAATTTCTGTATGAAATCCCTGTATGTAATTTCTGTATGAAATCCCTGTATGTATATAATTTCTGTATACAATTCATGTATGTAATTTCTTTATGTAATTCCTGTTTGTAATTTATGTATGCAATTTCTGTATGAAGTTCCTGTATGTAATTCCTTTATACAATTTCTGTACGTAATTCCTGTATGTAATATATTTTTGTAATTTCTGACCTTGCTAAATAGAGTCTGTTTTGGAAAGAATTATATTAGTGGACCCAGTAAAATTGATTGATTTGATTGCGTTAACTGGCGTTGCAAATCCATTTTTTAGAAAGTGTCACTTAAGCTCAGTGCTGTTCTCATGCTGTCGGTCAGTGAACAGGAACTTGTCAAAATTTTGACCAATTTTTTTTTTATCATTAATTTGTCTTTTTTTTTTTTAAGTTCGGTTGGTGACGTCATCGGTGGTTTCATAGTTAATATTAAACAAGTTTTCGTTGGCCTAAAATATCTTAATATGAGAGAGAGAGAGAGAGAGAGAGAGAGAGAGAGAGAGAGAGAGAGAGAGAGAGAGATTCAAAGAAGATTTTGGTATTAGTGGACTGAGTAGCTTGTTAGTCTTCATAACTTGTACTCACACCATTAGTACTATAATCGATGAAGCTTTTTCCGTTCATTCGTAATAGACATTCACTGACAATATATTCCTCTTGCTGTTGAAAGCAAGGATGAATATTTTGTATTATTAGTAATAATAATAATTAAAAAAATCAACATTTTCATAGCCTCAGCAGGCACGCACGCACAGAAAGGCCTCATGAGAAACACGTCGGACCCCGTTACATTTTCATGATTTTTTTCTTTTCAAAGAGAATAGAGGTAGCTATGGAAGCCGTGTATGAGTTGGTCTTATCAATATCTTTGCACATGTTATTGCAAAAAATAATATTTTTTAGCTTTTTTTTTTTTTTTGCTTTTAGCAAGGTTACGGGAAAAATTTGTATTTGAGTTTATACCAAAGTTTGACCAAAGGTAGGCTTAGTGACCTTTGTAGAATTGGTGATTGGACTCTCATTCTAAAGATACCCAAAGGGATTTTTTTTAGGGGGGTTGGGGAAAGGGATGGGTGGGGAAGGAGGGGGAAAATAGATCAGTCAGCCTTGGCGGAGGTTTGTGGTTCCCCTTCCCCAATGTGCTATCTTACCTTTGCTTTTTGAATGCGTACTCATAACAGTTATAATGACGCTTATATTGGAAAATGAGTAGGCCTAAATTTTCCTTCCGTCAGCCATAGACTAAAGAGGCCTCTCTTAAAGTCTCTCTTTAAGCCTGTCTGACCTTCTAGGATGACCTTGAATAGAAGTGAGAGAGAGAGAGAGAGAGAGAGAGAGAGAGAGAGAGAGAGAGAGAGAGAGGCGACCTTTGGTTTTTCTGACCTTTTCGGCAGGAGCGGGCCGCCTCTCGCTTCATAATTCACTCGGGTTTTCCTCACCTCTCTCTCTCTCTCTCTCTCTCTCTCTCTCTCTCTCTCTCTCTCTCTCTCTCTCTCTGCAGCGTCGCCGTCAGGGGAGGAGGGAGAGGGAGATTTTTTTAGGCTCAGAATTTTGTCATTGGAAGTTTCCGTTGCAGTCCAGGGTCGTATTTTCTTTCAGTTGAGTTTTTCTTTAATATTTTTTTTGCTAATCATGTTTTTTTATACCCAAAAAATATATATATATATATATATTTTTGCAAGTCAGAGAGTTTTCTTTTTATTTTGTAAATATACCGTTCAAGATTAGGCCACTTCGATGGGACCAGTTAGGAATGAACCAATGTGCTCTCTCTCTCTCTCTCTCTCTCTCTCTCTCTCTCTCTCTCTCTCTCTCTCTCTCTCTCTCACACACACACAATTAAACGCAAAAAGGCAAAGACAAATTTTCACATTTTCACAATTATTTAGAAAACCAAATCATCATCTCTCCCTAATTATATCTCTCGTTTTCTTCTCTTTATATCCCCCAACCCACGACCCTATGTATGTATGTATACCCCACGCAACCGGAGCACCCACAATGGAGAGAGGTGTTATACGAGATTATAGCTCTCATTGTCACGCGAAAATACATTCGCCATCTTTGGGTCGCGGATTCCAGAGGAGGAGGTTTTCATTTCATTCAGCCATTCATTATTTTCACATTTTCACTCGTTTTGTCGTTTCGTAAATATATTTTGCGTGCAGGATATATTTACCGGTATTATTTATTTATTTATTTATTTATATCTCTCTCTTTTACACTCATCATATCATCACTGTATTTACCTATCTATATTTATATATTTTTTTATTTATTTATTCACCTTTATTTATTTCGTTTATCTGCTTCTCTTTTATACTCGTCATGTCATCACTATATTTGACCAGTAGGAAATATATATAGTATATATATATATATATATATATATATATATATATATATATATATATATATATAATATATATATATATATATGTATATATATATATTTTTATTTATTAAATTATTTATCTATCCATTTATATATATATATATATATATATATATATATATATATATATATATATATATATATATATATATATATATCTTAAGCTTTTCCTCCATAGAGGACCTGGCACCAAATATTAGGCCTCTCGGTTTTCATAACATCTCGTGGGATGACGTTGCAGGCCCCACACACACATATAGGCCTACATAAAATCATAGATAGAAAACGCTTCATCTACTTGTTAAGGAAAGGACTACCCAGGAGAAAGAGACCGTGCTGGCATATGGCCAGCGTAATGTAAGACTGACAGTAGGCATTACTTAAGGTTCTTTGCAGCGTCCCTTCGGCCCCCTTACTGCAACCCCTTTCATTCCTTTTACTGTACCTTCTTTCATATTCTCTTTCTTCCATCTGACTTTCCACCCTCTCCGAACAATTGATTCATAGTGCAGCTGTGAGGTTTTCCTCCTGTTACACCTTTAGAACCTTCTTACTCTCAATTTCTATTACACATTACATTTGAGTGTCATTACCTGTAAAGAAGCCTTATAAATGAATGTTATTACCGGGAATGTTTTTGCTAATAATTTCTCACCCTTTCTGGGGGGTGAGGGGGGGCGATTATAAGTCACAAACAGGGCACATAGAATGAACAGCATCTTATTTCGAGCGAATCAATCTCAGTGGAAAGGACACACGCCGAACGGTTAAAGGAGATGGTTCCTTAACTGTTCTGGCCAGTCATTGCCCTAATTAACATTCAGGAGCTGAATTTCATTGCTTTAATTCCGTCGGTGCGCTGTAAGTATTACTTTTAGAGGGTCTCTGCGGCGTCCCTTCGGCCCCTAGCTGCAACCCCTTTCATTTCTTTTTTACTATACTTCCATTCGTGTTCTCTTTCTTCCGTCTTACTTTCCACCCTCTTCTGGCAATTGTTTATCTTTTTTCAGTCTTACTTTCCATTCTCTTCTGACAATTGTTTATCTTTTTTTCAATCTTACTTTCCATTCTCTTCTGGCAGTTGTTCATCTTTTTTCAATCTTACTTTCCATTCTCTTCTGGCAGTTGTTCATCTTTTTCAATCTTACTTTCCATTCTCTTCTGGCAGTTGTTCATCTTTTTTCAATCTTACTTTCCATTCTCTTCTGGCAGTTGTTCATCTTTTTTCAATCTTACTTTCCGTTCTCTTCTGACAATTGTTTATCTTTTTCAATCTTGCTTTCAATCCTCTTCTGGCAATTGTTTATCTTTTTCAGTCTTACTTTCAATCCTCTTCTGGCAATTGTTTATCTTTTTCAGTCTTACTTTCAATCCTCTTCTGGCAATTGTTTATCTTTTTCAATCTTTCCATCTTCTTCTGGGAACTGTTCATCTTTTTCAGTCTTACTTTCAATCCTCTTCTGGCAATTGTTTATCTTTTTCAATCTTTCCATCTTCTTCTGGGAACTGTTCATCTTTTTCAGTCTTACTTTCAATCCTCTTCTGGCAATTGTTTATCTTTTTGCAGTCTTACTTTCCATCCTCTTCTGGCAATTGTTTATCATTTTCAATCTTACTTTCAATCCTCTTCTGGCAATTGTTTATCTCTTTCAATCTTACTTTCCATCCTCTTCTGGCAATTGTTTATCCTCTTTCAATCTTACTTTCAATCCTCTTCTGTGAATTGTTTTTCTTTTTCAATCTTTCAATCCTCTTCTGTGAATTGTTTATCTTTTTCAATCTTTCAATCCTCTTCTGGGAATTGTTTGTCTTTTTCAATCTTACTTTCAATCCTCTTCTGTGAATTGTTTATCTTTTTCAATCTTTCAATCCTCTTATGGGAATTGTTTGTCTTTTTCAATCTTACTTTCAATCCTCTTCTGTGAATTGTTTATCTTTTTCAATCTTTCAATCCTCTTCTGGGAATTGTTTGTCTTTTTCAATCTTACTTTCAATACCCTTCTGGGAATTGTTCATCTTTTTTTTTCAGTCTTACTTTCCACCCTCCTCTGGCAATTATTTCATAATGCAACTGTGAGGTTTTCCTCCTGTTAAACCTCTCAAACCTTTCTACCCTCAATTTCCGTTTGAGCGCTGATTGACCTCATCATAGGTCCCAGCACTTGACCTTTGACCTAAATTTTATATTCCATTCAATACAAAACACCTTTCCTTCATGGCTTTTTTTTGTCATACATACATACATACATTCATTCATTTAAATCTGAATCTACTCATTCATAAGATCGTTCACATACCAAAATCCTTTCATTCTTACATTCCAAACATCTCAATTCAGGCAATTTACGTTTTCGTGAGTGAAAAAATTGTGGCATATCTCCCTGGTTTCTCTACATGTCCATGCCATTGCAGCTTGTGTTTGTGAAGACTTTTATCCACGAGGCGTTTTTCTTCTTCTTGTACTTCTTCTTCTTCTCCTTTTTTTATTTATTATTATTATTATTATTATTATTATTATTATTATTATTATTATTATTATTATTATTATAGCATACCATCAATACGGAAGTAATATAATGATAATAATAATAATAACAATAATAATACAATTATTATTATTATTATTATTATTATTATTATTATTATTATTATTATTATTCCTCCTTTGATGGCATGCGGAACTGAGATAATAATAATAATAATAATAATAATAATAATAATAATAATAATATTATTATTATTATTATTATTATTATTATTATAAGTTGCATTAGCACTTAGCAAGACTTTCCAGAACTCGGCCGTTGCAAGCCCTTATTGTTTACCTCAAACATTTAACGAGACCGGGAGAGAGGAAGCAGTGAACGTGTGGACGAAGCCTTTTGGAATATATACGTACTGTAATGCCACGGCTTGCTGGGTCATCGTCCTTGGGAGGGGGAGGGGAGGGAGGGGGAGAGGTCCCCTCCATGGGCTAGGACCAGGGGTAGGGGAAAGGTAAGCTGACCTCTGACTTTTGGTACTACCGGGTAGGAGGAAGAGGAAGAGAGAGAGAGAGAGAGGGAAGGAGAGTGAGTGAGTGAGGGTAGCTTTCGAATGGTATGAGAGAGAGAGAGAGAGAGAGAGAGAGAGAGAGAGAGAGAGAGAGAGAGAGAGAGAGAGAGAGTGAGTAGGAATAGCGTTCGAATGGTGAAAGAGAGAGGGTAAGCCAAGGTTTATTCTCTAGACCTTGGGGGTAAGCGATGTAAGCTCTCGAATAGTGAGAGAGAGAGTAACTTTCAAATGGTGAGAAAGAGAAAGAGAGAGAGTGAGAGAGAGGGGCTAGCTTTCGAATGGTGAGAGAGAGAGAGAGAGAGAGAGAGAGAGAGAGAGAGAGAGAGAGAGAGAGTAAACGAGGCAAACTTTCGAATGGTGAGAGAGAGAGAGAGAGAGAGAGAGAGAGAGAGAGAGAGAGAGAGAGAGAGAGAGAGAGAGAGAGACAGACAGACAGAGAGAGAGAGCGTGGCTAAAGCATCATTATAACCCTTCATCCATCACGGTTTGGAATACTGCTTTTCATATAGCGAGGTCTCTCTCTCTCTCTCTCTCTCTCTCTCTCTCTCTCTCTCTCTCTCTCTCTCTCTCTCTCTCTCTCCCGCGAGGCTTTCAAGAGATGATTTGCTTGTTGTGTTCCTTTAACATTTAGGCTTTCGGCGAATGTTCTTGTTGTTCATGTTGTTATTGGTTGTTCCTGCTGAGGGGAACAGTTCAGGGGGAATGTGATGTAAGCGTTCTCTCTCTCTCTCTCTCTCTCTCTCTCTCTCTCTCTCTCTCTCTCTCTCTCTCTCTCTCTCTCTCTCATATTATTTTGAAGCTTCTAAGGGATTGTATGCTGTATATAGGTTTATAATGTTTTCTGTCATTAAATATATATATACTGTATGTTTATATATACATATATGTATATGTATGTATACATACATACATACACACAAACACACACACACACACATATATATATATATATATATATATATATATATATATATAAGAATGCATGTATGCATCCATATATGTATGTATTTATGTATGTATGTATATATATATGTATATATATATATATATATATATATATATATATATATATATATATGCAATATGGATGTATATATGTATATATTCAAATATGTATCATACCTCCACAAATGAAATTCCTTTCCTCACTTTCATTCCTTCAGGTGAAAAACGTCTAATAAAAAGGAAAACAAAAAAAAAAAAAAAATCAAAAATTGTCAAAAGTCAAAATGGAATAAAGCGTGATTATTTTAACCTCGTGGAGAGAGAATTGCAGACATAATTCCTTAATGGGTCTGAGACCGCGTTGGCCTGCTCTCGGAAAATGTTTTTTCGCTTTTTTTATTTGTCTATTGATTGTTCTTACCTCTCTCTCTCTCTCTCTCTCTCTCTCTCTCTCTCTCTCTCTCTCTCTATTTTTTTAAATTTCGTATTTTGCATTTCATTAATTTTCTATGTCATTTCTTTTTAGAAATTTATTGTTACTCTCTCTCTCTCTCTCTCTCTCTCTCTCTCTTGTCTTTCTTTCTCTCTTTTGTATTTTTTTAATTTCATGTTTTATATTTCATTAATTTTGTATGTCATTTCTCTTTATAAATTTATTGTTACATCCTCTCTCTCTCTCTCTCTCTCTCTCTCTCTCTCTCTCTCTCTCTCTCTCTCTCTCTCTCTCTCTTCATTTGTTTTAAATTTCGTATTTTGTATTTCATTAATTTTGTATGTCATTTCTTTTCAGAAATTTATTGTTACTCTCTCTCTCTCTCTCTCTCTCTCTCTCTCTCTCTCTCTCTCTCTCTCTCTCTCTCTCTCTCTCTCTCTCTCTCTCTCTCTCTCTCTCTCTATTTGTATTTTTAAAATTTTTCCTGTATTTTGTATTTAATTTTTTTTTTTAATTTTATCGTTATATTGATTTGGTCTTGCATTCTTTTTATTGGTTATATGTCTGTGAATTTTATTTTCCCTTATATATACATTTTCCCCTTTTGGTTTTTCACTTATTTATTTATTTGATTTCTTTACTTTTTCCAACCTATTCTCAAGTTGTTCTTATCTTTTACCTATTCCATTCTTGATTCATTAAGAATTGTCCTAGTCTCTCTATTCTTTATTTAATACCGCTTGTTTTACTAATTTTTTTTTTTCATTTACTATGTTTTTCTTGTTTACCAAACATTCTTTTGTTCTTTCATATTCTCGGTTTCCTCCTTATATTTTCTGCATTTATTAATTGATTCTTTCTTTGCCTATTGCTTTACTCAATTATTTCATATTTAGCATTTTTATTTTTATCAAATACTTCTTTTTCTTCTTGCATTTTCTTCTTATTTCCCTAAATTTTCATTTTAAATTTACTAATTTATGTCTTATATATTTTACATATAATATTTATATATCAGATATCTATTCCTAGTTTCATTCATAATTTTCATTTTAAATTGACAGATTTGGATCGTTTTGTATTTTACATATGTTTATTTTTATATCAGGTATTCCTATTTTCATTCATATTTTTCATTCCCTCCTTTGGTTTATTTTTCATTTTATTTTATTTCTTCCTCGATTTTTAAATTCATTTCCTCATTCTGTGTGGTGTCTGCGATGAGTCGAACTTAGCCTGAGAAGTGGCATAGGCTGGTTAGCGTATTATATTTTTGTTTATTTAAATATAAAAAATTTTTTGTTAATTTAAATTTTTTATTTAAAAAATTTTTTTGGCTGCTTTTGCAATGCAGTTGTTCTTCCAAGTTGTTTTCCCGTTGTTCATGCGACCTCATACACTTTTTTAAAGTTGCACAGACAGCGTTCACTAAAGTACAACATAGCCGTGATGATAAATTAGTTTTTTTTTTCTTTTTTTTTTTTAGTTTTATCACTGTCTGATTTGGGACTTTGTGTCCGTGGCTGAACAAGTAAGAGTTTCGTTGAAAGATAGGGAAACTGTACAGTGTCCTGGAAGAGGAAGGAGGAGGAGGAGGAGGAGGAGGAGGAGGAGGAGGAGGAGGAAGTAAGCGCTTCGTTGAAAGATAAGGAAACAGTACAGTATCCTGGAAGGAGGAGGAGGAGGAGGAGGAAGAAAGCGCTTTGTTGAAAGATAAGGAAATTGGGCAATGTCAAGAAGAAGAAAAAGAAGAATAAGAAGAAGAAAAACAAGAAGAAGAAGAAAAAGAAGAAAGCGCTTCGTTGAAAGATAAGGAAATTGGACAATATGAAGAAGAAGAAGAAAGAAGAAGAAGAAGAAGAAGAAGAGGAGGAGGAGGAGGAGGAGGAGGAGGAGGAGGAGGAGGAGGAGGAGGAATAGAAGAAGAATAAGTAAGCGCTTCGTTGAAAGATAAGGAAATTGGACAGTGTCTAGGAGGAGGAAGAGGAGGAGGGAGGGGGGCGGTTAATAAAGCATTTTTAAATGACACGAGCGCCCTGTCATTTCCCTTGTAACCTCGTAAAATGGTCTGTGACTGAAATGCCAATGTATCAATGGTGGAATATTTTTCCTTTTTTTTTTTTGTTTCTTTGAAGTATTTTCCCATTTATTTCATTCGTTATTCTTTTTCCCGTTGACGTATGCTGTGCCATTCATTTCATACACTGTTTTTTTCCTCTGTTGTGTTCCGTAGCTAGAATGATTTTTCCATTATATATATATATATATATATATATATATATATATATATATATATATATATATATATATATATATATATATATATATATATATATATATATATATATATATATATATATATATATATATATATATATATATATATATATATATATATATATATATATATATATTTGTTTCAGTCGCAGAAATATATTACAAATCCGTAAGTTTGTTTGACAAGATGTTTATGTCACAAAAGCGCTTTCCTAATTCATAAGAATTTCGGGGTCAGAATTGGTTGACAAATCTCAGGAATTCTGTTTTTAAATCCCAAGGATTTTTAAGAAATTTCCTTCATACTCAAGAATATTTTTGGGTCAAAAAAGTAATTGTCAAAAATATATTTGTAGATTTTTTTACCAGAATAATTTTTCCAAGTTTTTTTTAGTCAAAACCAAATTGTAAAACATTATTTGTCAGCTTTCTATCAGAATTTTTTTCAAGTTTTGCATTTTTGAATAATTTTTTTTTTTTTGTCAAAACTAAATTGTCAGAAAATATTTGTCAGTTTTGTATCAACTTTGTTTTTCAAATATTTCGTATGCAAGGAAGTTCTTTTAGTCACAACTGAATTGTCAAATATATATTTGTCAATTTTATTTATCATGTATTATTTCATATCACTGATTCTTTTCAAGTACATTTTCAGTCTCGCATAAACAAACAAGGAAAACAATTGACAAAAAGTAACAACAGGCAAACAACTGGCCACCCCCCCAAATAAAAGAAGAAACAACATTGTTCATTAATCATTCAGTTATTGAGAGATTGTTTTGAATATCGTCAAGTCTTTACAACGCGTTTTGTAATTTTTTTTTTTCATTTTTGTTTTTGCGCAATGCGATGCTTCTGTTTGGTCATTGAAACTCGAATGAAAACAATGTAGTTGATTTAATTGCAATTTTTTTGGTCATGAATTTTTTCTTTTTTCGTCAGTATGTCTCGTGTGCTCCAGGGCTTCTGAGAGAGAGAGAGAGAGAGAGAGAGAGAGAGAGAGAGAGAGAGAGAGAGAGAGAGAGAGAGAGAGAAATACCTACTGAATGATGCTAATTGATGTTGCGTCTATCATTTTGACTAAACGAGAGAGAGAGAGAGAGAAAGAGAGAGAGAGAGAGAAATACTTACTGAATGATGCTCAGTGATGATCCTTCTGTCATTTTGACTAAATGAGAGAGCGAGAGAGATTCTAATTGATAATGCTTCTGTCATATTGACTTAACGATTTTTCAGCACATTATAGTAATGCTCTCTCTCTCTCTCTCTCTCTCTCTCTCTCTCTCTCTCTCTCTCCGTCTACGTCATATCCGTAAATCTCTGCTGCATAGATTTTACAGCCCCCTCATATCAGCTGAGTGACGTCATTGCTTGCTAACAAATGTTTTCATGGAAACCAAGATTCTTGCGCTGCCCCCCCCCTTACCCCCTCTCCCTCTCCTCTCTCTCTCTCTCTCTCTCTCTCTCTCTCTCTCTCTCCATCTTCGGCTTTCTTCGCCTTTCTCGCTATGACGCAGCAGTGGGCGAGAAAGGAAAGGGTGGGGGGAAGCCGGGGCGATGATGATGGTGGTGACGTCATCGCCGAGACGATGACGTCACTGCTGCCTGCAGTGACGTCACGACGAGCGTTGCCATGACAAATCTCGCATCCTTCCCGCTAGTCGAAATCCGGCATCGGATAATTGTTTATAAATGTTTTCGCTTGTTTTATTGACGATTCCGTCTTGGGTGGCGCGTGGCGAGGAATAAGAAGAGGAAGAGGAAGAGATGATGATACATTGTTAATAGGTCGACTGATTATTATTATTATATATATAAATTATATATATATATATATATATATATATATATATATATATATATCAATTTTTGTGTGAGGATAAGCCATATTGATAGTATTTTTATGTTTATGTTTACTCTCTCTCTCTCTCTCTCTCTCTCTCTCTCTGTGTGTGTGTGTGTATTTATCAATTTGTGAATGAGGATAAGCCATATTGGTTGTATTTCTTATTTATTCACCTCTCTCTCTCTCTCTCTCTCTTTATGTGTCAATTTGTGAATGAGGATAAGCCATATTGATTGTATTTTTTATTTATTCACCTCTCTCTCTCTCTCTCTCTCTCTCTCTCTCTCTCTCTCTCTCTCTCTCTCAGCCTTATCTCTCTCTCTCTCTCTCTCTCTCTCTCTCTTATCAATTTGCCTTGATGATCAATTTATTATTGATGATCAGCCTTATTATTGTATTTCTCTCTCTCTCTCTCTCTCTCTCTCTCTCTTCTCTCTCTCTCTCTCTCTCTCTCCATTATTTATCACGTACTACTTTTGTTGTCGCTGGAATTCTTTTATATCCCCATTATAGCCTCTTCGGAGAGGGAAAGATAAGGTCAAAGGTCAACCTCTGGAGGAGATCATGTCAGAGAGAGAGAGAGAGAGAGAGAGAGAGAGAGAGAGAGAGAGAGAGAGAGAGAGAGTCAAGTTCACACAGGCTGCTGTCATTTACATTGGAACCGGAACTCTTGATATTTAGGCACTCCAGTTCTGACCAACCCCCCCCCTTGGAATTTCCAGAGCTCCCTACCCCCTCTTGCCTTTCCCCCCCTTTTAAGTTTTCTTCTTCTTTCTTCTTCTTCTTCTTCTTCTTCTTCTTCTTCTTCTTCTTCTTCTTCTTCTTTCTTCTTCTTCTTCTTCTTGTCGTTGATATTCTGTCATTTATCGATTCTTCAAATTCCGGCCTGGAATCGTTTTCTGAAGAAAATGGTTCTTCAAAGCAATTTTTTGGGGGGGAGGAGGAGGAGGAGGAGGAGGAGGAGTATGAAAAGGAAGGGGAGGGGGAGGAGGAAGAGGAGGAGGAGCAGTATGAAAAGGAAGGGGAGGAGGAGGAGGAGGAGGAGGAAAAGGAAGAAGAGGAGGAGGAAAAGGAAGAGGAGGAGGAGGAGGAGGAGGAAAAGGAAGAGGAGGAGGAGGAGGAGGAAGAAAAGAAGAGGAGGAGGAGGAAAAGGAAGAGGAGGAGGAGGAGAAGGAAGAGGAAGAAGAGGATGAGGATGAGGAGGAGGAAAAGGAAGAGGAGGAGGAAGAAAAGGAAGAGGAGGAGGAGGAAAAGGAAAAGGAAGAGGAGGAGGAGGAGGAAGAAAAGGAAGAGGAGGAGGAAGAAAAGGAAGAGGAGGAGGAGGAGGAAGAAAAGGAAGAGGAGGAGGAAAAGGAAGAGGAAGAGGAGGAGGAGGAGGAGGAATTGTTTAAGGGTTTGAGAGGCAGGGGTTTTAGTAGCGGTGGTTTGGAGTCTCCCCCCCCCCCCCGATTTCTGGCTTCTTTCCAGACTTTCTTTCCGGACCTTTTTTTTTCCAGGATTCTTTCCAGGACCCTCCAGAATGCATTAGTGTATGCAGTCTGGTGCGCTTTCTCTTATTGTCGTCTGGCAAGATTGTCTTCTGCTAATATATATATATATATATATATATATATATATATATATATATATATATATATATATATATATATATATATTATATATATATATATATATATATTACTGAAAACCTTGAATTCCAGATGGAAATTAATTCTAATTCCAGGTGGGATTCGAACTCACTCTTGTTAAAGGACTTGATAGGCTTAGGATAGAAGTTTAAATATGTGTATACATGTGTATGTATTTATATATTGCAGCACTACCACAACTAGCAACGAAAGGCATTAGAGGAATAGAAAGTGATGTATATATCTTTATATTCACTATGCATTTAAATATTTTTCTTCTTCTTCTGTTGCCCATTTAGCGCCGGTTGAGCTTTTGTCTTTTCTGTTTCCTGTGCTCTGACGGCCATTTCAAAATTCACCCCCCATCCCAAATGTCAAAGTTCGGGTTTGGCCCGAATATGCAGACTTCGTCAGAGAGAGAGAGAGAGAGCACTTAATTTCTCAAGTGTTCATCCTTCATTTTATTGTCTTAATTTAAAAACACATCATTTGTCATGTCGAAAATATTACAGAAATGGTAGAATGGTTGATAAAAAAAAAAGGGAAATCTGAAAAGGAAATAAGTGCCGTTTTGAAAATATCTGTTGATGGTGACAGGAAATTGGTATGAATCGATGCACTGTTAACATTATTGCATCTACAAAAACTTCTTGTAGACCAGTTTTCCTGTAGATATTGATAGAAAACTGCTTTGAATCATTGTGCTGTTAACATTATTGCATCAACAAAAACTTCTTGTAGAGCAAATTCCCTGTAGATATTGACATAAAATGCTATGAATCAATGCACTATCAACATTATTGCATTCACAAAAACTTCTTGTAGAGCAAATTCCCTGTAGATATTGACAAATAGAGCAAATTCCCGGTAGATATTGACATAAAACTGTTATGAATCAATGCACTATCAGCATTATTGCATTCACAAAAACTTCTTGTAGAGCAAATTCCCTGTAGATATTGACATAAAACTGTTATGAATCAGTGCACTATCAACATTATTGCATTCACAAAAACTTCTTGTAGAGCAAATGCCCTGTAGATATTGACATAAAACTGCTATGAATAAATGCGCTGTCAACATTATTGCATTCACAAAAACTTCTTGTAGAGCAAATTCCCTGTAGATATTGACATAAAACTGCTATGAATCAATACGCTGTCAACATTATTGCATCTACAAAAACTTCTCGTAGATCAAATTTCTTGTAGATATTAATAGGAAACTGCTACGAACCATTGCAAATATTAGAATTTGTGCCGCCAAGAAGCTTCTTCCTTGTAGAATGACGTGCGATTTCCCATTCCCTGTGGAACACTACCTCCTCTTTAAGCAAAGCCATATCTTGTGATATGACTGTCTTGCAGCTTCCCTTCTGAGAAAACTCTGCCTTCTTAATCTTCCTCAGTTTATTCCACTGGCACTATTTCTGGCTTTCAGTCTTGTGTGAGTCTGTTTCCAGCCCTGTGTGAGTCTGTTTCCAGCCCTGTGTGAGTTTGTTTCCAGCTGTATGTGAGTCTGTTTCCAGTCCCATGTAAGTCTGTTTCCAGCCCTGTGTAAGTCTGTTTCCAGCCTTCTGTAATTTTGTTTCCAGTCCTGTGTCAGTTTTTTCCAGCCCTATGTCAGTCTGTTTTCAGTCCTGAATAGTCTGTTTCCAGCCCTGTTTAAATCTGCTTCCAGCCCCGTGTAAGTCTGTTTCCAGGCCTATGTAAGCCTGTTTCCAGCCCTCTGTAATTTTGTTTCCAGTCCTATGTAAGTCTGTTTCCAGCCCTCTCTAAGTTCAAGTCCCTAAAGACTTAACAAGAAGTTTATGGGGGAAAAGATATTCGGTCTATACCCTGATTCGTTTCGGTTTGGTAAGCAGAGTCCTGAGGTACACATCTGGCGTGTCATATCCCCTTCAAAACATTGCCACACTTGCCTCAGGGCAAGAGCCCTTGCTGGCACAAGGCCGGCTTAATTGATATAATTAATTGTCTGTTGTTGTGTTAACATCATTCCAGATACAAATACTAACCTTTATGTGCGACCTGTGATGACTCAGTTTGTTCCCCAGAGAGTATATGTATATATATATATATATATATATATATATATATATATATATATATATATATATATATATATATATATATATATATATATATATATAAACATAAACACTATTTTATTCCAGTTACTTATTTGTGAAGGCTTTTGGATATTCAAATCCTTGTCTCATTTTTGTTTTCAAGTTATCCCTTTTATCAGCTGTTTTCCCAACCCTCTTGAATGCAGATGATTCTACTCTTCACAAATTCATGTCAGACGTCCTCTGAAACGTGTTTTAAGTCTTACCTAGTTATGATTGGAATCTATGAATGGAAATCTGGATAGAATTTTGGCTATGGGCCACAAAAAGATAGGGGACCTTTATGGTTACTAAAGACAATTTTTCTTATTCTTATTTCTCAGTTCTTCTTTGGAATGAAATGTTGTTGGTAGGTGAACAATACAATGCTTGAAAATATATGTTTTCACACTCACAAAATCAAAATGAATTAAAGTTCACCTTCTACTGTTCAAGGAACTATCTTACCACGGCCTGTCGAAGCGACTTTCACACTACCGCCTGTTGAAGGAACTTTCACACTACGGCATGTCGAAGGACTTTCACACTATTCAAACTTTCACACTATTCAAACTTTCACACTACCGCCTGTTGAAAAGAACTTTCACACTGTGGCATATTAAACTCCACATCCATTTCTACCCTTTTTTTCTCTCTCTCTCTCTCTCTCTCTCTCTCTCTCTCTCTCTCTCTCTCTCTCTCTCTCCCACCTGAGATACCCTTCAATAATGACTTTATTGGCTTATTACCAGTGGGTAAAGAGGGATAGAAAGGCTATCTAATTTTCCCTCAGCTGTCAGAATGTAATGCGTGTTTGGGTTTCTGGGGTAACTGAAGTGTGAGAGGGATTATTATGTGATCGTCTTTTGTTTGTGGAGAAGGGGGGGGAGGAGGGTTAATATGTGTTTTTATAATCTCCAGGTGTATGTGTGCGTTTGTTGTGCGGGTATGTGCTTTCCTTTCGTTTTTTCTTTCGGCCACTAAACTCGTATGCGACACAAAGAGAACCTTATCAATCACATACACACATACATGCATTGTATGTATATATATATATATATATATATATATATATATATATATATATATATGTGTGTGTGTGTGTGTGTGTGTGTGTGTGTGTGTGTGTGTGTGTAAGGAAATCGAGAAGTTTTGAGAGAGAGAGAGAGAGAGAGCGAGCTCTGTTTAACCACAAACTTCCATAAAAGCTGCCCGTACAGTCTAGGCCGTGAGTCTGACCCAACTTACCACATGGGGGAACTGAGAAGGGGTGGGATTGGAGTATCCCCGTGGGAAGGGTTGCGGGGTTACGCAAGAGTCCGTGCTGGCATAAGGCCGCCCTAATCTACACCAACAGCAAGAGAGATAGGTAGGAGATCCGGGGATTTGGGTATAACTAAGAGTTGTAAGTATCAATATAAGGTGCTGATAAGTCAGTTGAATTAATGCGTGTTATTATTATTATTATTATTATTATTATTATTATTATTATTATTATTATTATTATTATTATTATTATTACTTGAACTGAAACGTATATTTTACTATGATTTTTATGACGATGTAACCTAATCTTTACAATTAATTCAAGAGATAAAAATTATTTTTAATAAGCAAAGGCAGACGGAAAGCAAAAATAAAAAAATACTTTACATATATATACATAAATATATATTATATATATACGTATATATATATGTATACATATATATATATATATATATATATATATATATATATATATATATATATACACATATATATATATATAATGTTTTTAATGTAACTGATACCTTAATAAATAGATGCATATCTTTTGCTCCATGACTTTAAAAATATTCTTCATTTATTTATATATATATATATATATATATATATATATATATATATATATATATATATATATATATATATATATATATATATATATATATCAGTGAATTTCTGATCACTTCTTACTCACCAAACAACTGTAAATACAAGATCATTATTGCAGTGAAAAGATTTTTACCAAGCCCGTAGAAGTTTTAATTAGAGACTTTGTATCAATGAGTTTTATTTTTATCAGTTTTTATCAGTGCTTCCTTTGAGTGTATAATGAAGTCCTTTGTCAGTTACTCCAACGCATCACTCCAATTCATTATAATTCCCTTTGAGATTTTTTTACTTGAATTTACTTGATTTTATTGTGGCCTTTGAAAGAGTGATTTAGAGTTAAACGCATCAGTAAGTTTACGCCTTTTGAGGGGGGGTTGTTGAGGTTGAGTCATCCCTTGCCTCCAATTCCCTCCCCCTTTTCACCTCCCCCTCCGACAATCTTCTCCCCCTCCCCTGGTCCCCCCTTTCCTTAGTATCACCTAAAACAGCCCTTGCGAAAACTTGTGGGGATCATGGTGCGTTGTCGCTTTTTATGGGAATCTAGTGGTTAAACACACATTCCGTCACTCTTCTCGTCTCTCTCTCTCTCTCTCTCTCTCTCTCTCTCTCTCTCCTTTTTTTTTTGGCTTACCTATAAATACGCTAAGTGCTGACTCATTTACGAATCTTTTACGGCCCTGTTTTATGGACTCTCTCTCTCTCTCTCTCTCTCTCTCTCTCTCTCTCTCTCTCTCTCTCTCTCTCTCTCTGTCATTACGATATCTACTTTCTTCAAACGACCTCAAGGGTCTCACTCCTTTCCCCCCTCCCCCCCAACGTGACCTTGCCCTCTCAGAGGTCGTGAGACACTTCCTGCTTTCCCCTAACCTCAGTCACCCTGGGGCTGTTGAGGTTGTTACAGGTAAAGGGTTTTACGTCTCGATCTGGTTAGGGTTGGGGTTGGTGTGAGGTTGCAGTGGGGTTTTCAGTCACCCTGGGGTTGTTGGGGTTGCTGTGAGGTTGCAGTGGGGTTTTCAGTCACCCTGGGGTTGTTGGGGTTGCTGTGAGGTTGCCGTTGGGTTCTCAGTCACCCTGGGGTTGTTGGGGTTGCTGTGAGGTTGCCTTGGGGTTTTCAGTCACCCTGGGGTTGTTGGGGTTGCTGTGAGGTTGTTGTGGGGTTTTCAGTCACCCTGGGGTTGTTAGGATTGCTGTAAGGTTGCCGTGGGGTTTTCAATCACTATGGGGTTGTTGTGGTTGGTGTGAGGTTGCTGTGGGGTTTTCAGTCACCCTGGGTTTGTTGGGGTTGCTGTGAGGTTGCCGTGAGGTTCTCAGTCACCCTGGGGTTGTTAGGGTTGCTGGGAGGTTGCAGTGTGGTTCTCAGTCCCTCTGGGGTTTCTGGGAGGTTGCAGTGTGGTTCTCAGTCCCCCTGGGGTTACTGGGAGGTTGCAGTGTGGTTCTCAGTCACCCTGGGGTTGCAGTGTGGTTCTCAGTCACCCTGGGGTTGCTGTGAGGTTATGCTTCTCAATTACCCTGGTGTTGTTGCGGGTAAAAGGTGTTACTCCACGACTGTAGAGGGTTGAGGTTGCAGTGTGGTGTGTTTTTTTTGGGGGTTTGGGGTTTTGGGGAGCGAGATAGATAGAAAGGCATCGTTGAGAGGGAGGGTGCCAAGTGACAGCTGGGATGGTGCCACTTTCGGTTGGCACTTCCGTTCTGGGTTGCCCCTGTCCACCCCATAACCCCGCCCCGCCCCCATGGGTCTTGTAATCTCTCCCACCCTTCTCTCAAGTCTGTTGCCACATTCACGGCCAATATTTCTTTTCATATCTCTCTCTCTCTCTCTCTCTCTCTCTCTCTCTCTCTCTCTCTCTCTCTCTCTCTCTCTCTCTTTAAAAATTTTTATTATCTTACCAAAAGGATCATTTAAATAATTTGCTTTTTTTTTTCAATGAGTTTTAGCCTCTCTCTCTCTCTCTCTCTCTCTCTCTCTCTCTCTCTCTCTCTCTCTCTCTCTCTCTCTCTCTCTGATTGCAAAAATATATAGAGTAATTTAGGCTCTATATTTTTTTAGTCTAGAATAGATATTTTATTATTATTATTATTATTATTATTATTATTATTATTATTATTATTATTATTATTATTATTATTATTATTATTATTATTTTCTTGCCTTCCAACATCATTTTCATTCATCCATATCCCTGAGATCAAATTTAACAGAAATATTAACAAAAATTATTTATTGTACGATAAGCGAATTGGATAGAAATAAATCAGACATTCTTGTCCAATGCTTCCCTCTTCATTATTATTATTATTATTATTATTATTATTATTATTATTATTATTATTATTATTATTATTATTATTATTATTATTACTTTCTTGTCGTCCATCATCATTCTCATTCATCCTTATCCCCAAGATAAAAGTTAAAAATTATAAAAAAATTAATATAAATACAATAACCGAAATGTATAAAAATAAATATAATAAATTAATAAGGCTTGTCCAGTCGTGACCAGTATTGCAATGCTCCCCTCTTCGTGTGATGTCCTGTGATGTTTGGCGATGTTTTGACTGAGCAGATGTTTAGCTGCTGCACTGATGTTTTGCCAAGTTCGTGATGGTGGTGAAGAGGAGAAGGATGATGATGTTGATGTTGGTGGTGATGATAATGAAAGGTAAATTGTTAGGCCACGTGAAACGTTTATGAGGTGAGGAAGATGGGTTCCTGAGAGAGAGAGAGAGAGAGAGAGAGAGAGAGAGAGAGAGAGAGAGAGAGAGAGAGAGAGAGAGAGAGAGCATTCAGGAGAAAGGTAGAATCTCAAAGCCCTCATGGATAGCGAGAGAGAGAGAGAGAGAGAGAGAGAGAGAGAGAGAGAGAGAGAGAGAGAGAGAGAGAGAGAGAGAGAGAGAGAGAGAGCATCTCAAAGCCCTCATGGATACTGAGAGAGAGAGAGAGAGAGAGAGAGAGAGAGAGAGAGAGAGAGAGAGAGAGAGAGAGAGAGAGCATTCAGGGAGAAAGGTAGAATCTCAAAGCCCTCATGGATAGCGAGAGAGAGAGAGAGAGAGAGAGAGAGAGAGAGAGAGAGAGAGAGAGAGAGAGAGAGAGAGAGCATTCAGGAGAAAGGTAGAATCTCAAAGCCCTCATGGAGAGAGAGAGCGCATTTAGGAAGAAAGGTACACATCTGTTCAAAGCTATCATGAGAGAGAGAGAGAGAGAGAGAGAGCATTTAGGAAGAAAGGTAGACATCTGAAAGCCCTCATGAGAGAGAGAGAGAGAGCATTTAGGAAGAAAGATAAGACATCTCAAAGCCTGAGAGAGAGAGAGAGAGAGAGAGAGAGAGAGAGAGAGAGAGAGAGAGAGAGCATTGATGAAGAAAGGTAGACATCTGAAAGCCCTCATGAGAGAGAGAGAGAGAGAGAGAGAGCATTTAGGAAGAAAGATAGGCATCTCAAAGCCCGAGAGAGAGAGAGAGAGAGAGAGAGAGAGAGAGAGAGAGAGAGAGAGAGAGAGAGAGAGAGAGAGAGAGAGCGCGCGCGCATTTAGGAAGGAAGGTAGACATCTCGAAGCCATGTCTGTATAAATTTAGAGATAAAATCACGCTGTTTCCATAGCCAAAAGATTATAATTTATTTTTGGGGGTGGGAACCACAAGTGTAAAATGTTGCTGTACAGTTATACTGAACCCTCAATACTTTTACAGTTGAATCCTTTTTCCGTTGTTTTACATCATGTTTAGGCTTAGATTTTTTCAGGATTTTTTTCTTTTACTCTTTTACTCATTCTATGCAAAATTTTTTCTTTATATATATATATATATATATATATATATATATATATATATATATATATATATATATACATATATATATATATATTTATATATATATATATATATATATATATATGTATATATATATATATATATATATATATATATGTGTGTGTGTGTGTGTGTGTGTGTGTGTGTTGTGTGTGCATGCACGTTTTATTTCCTTTTAAATTGATAGAGATGTGTAGTATGAAAAAGCAATATAAACTGGAGTAGATAGTGATGAGGGAATCCTAATTGGTAGGTCTTCCAGAATTTGGCTTTTAATGATGTTCACCATTGATAGAGAGAGAGAGAGAGAGAGAGAGAGAGAGAGAGAGAGAGAGAGACCCTTTCACCCTCTCTCTCTCTCTCCCTCCTATTAATGAATAAATGAACGAACTTAAAGTTTAAAAATTAAAGTGTTTCGTCAATCGTTAACCTGTGCCTTTTTTTAATTTTGTTTCGTTTCTCCCATTCAGGTCTTCGCGTCATCGACTAGCTGTGGAGAGGATTCCTGAGAATTTGAGAGAGAAACTGATTTCCAAGAAATCTATAGACGGCAGGAATCTCCCGAACTCCGCTGGGAAACCAACGGCTTAATTGGATGGTTTGTTTCTCCTCCGACGGAGCAGCGAAACGGTGAAACAACACTTACAAGCTTACCTTCACTTAACGACAACAACAACTGGACCTCTGGTGCTGCTTCTATCATACACTGCTCTAGCAGCCCAGGTCCCAGCCGTCTTCAGTCCTGCCGCATTATTTGCCGCAGCTTCAACAACCTGCCCTTTTCTCTCTCTCTCTCTCTCTCTGTCTCTGTCTCTGTCTCCTCCTCCCTCCTTCGAGAGGAGGCACGTGTGTCGCGCCCTCGAAGGCACGTGGATTGAGAGTGTGTGTAAGGGCTTTAACTTAAGCGACGCCGCTGGGTGTTGACGGAAAGAAAAGAACAGCTGAATAATTATAGCTTAGCGGGCGGTGTGCGCCTTGATCTGATCTGACTGCGTTTAAAGTCGGTTTAATTTAATTCTAGTTATTTTTTTTTAGTGATTATAGAAGTTTTATTCTATAGAAGAAGGGTCATATTATTATAAAGTCAAAGTGATCCCTATTAGTGAATTTTTCGTGCCCAAGCGAATCTCGGTCAAATAAGGTTTTGACAAAACAGTGAACACCAGGAAATTAACTTTTGGTCTATTTTTGCACTGGTGACCCCGTTTGAACCCTCGACAGAAAAAGAAAGGTTATTAGTGAGTTTATCAGTTATCCCAGGATCCATGGCGTCCGTAGCATCTTGAGTGTGAAGAAGATGACCTCTCTGTTGACCCTCCTCCCGGGCGTCGTCCTCCGCAGGGGTTATCGGCGGGAAGGTGGTAAGATGTGCCTTCGTGGAGGAAGAGCCTAGTAACGGCGGCGGCGAGGGGCGTGTCCGAAGGACAACCTCCTCCTCCTCCTCCACCACCTCCTCTTCCTCTCCTTCTTCTCCTTCTTCCCAGCCACTGTCCGCCATGAAGAGTCCTCCGCTGGAAGGGGGAGAGGGACCCTGCGAGATCCTGCAGGAGGCGTGAGTAGAATTTTTTTTATTTATAATTTTTTTTTTATTATTTTCTTAACGTTTTGGTCGTTGTCTTTATCATGTTTTATAGCGTAAGGTACAGATATTTCCGTTATTTAGTTAGATGAGTGTATACGTACAATGCATACGTAACACATACACACTCACGCAACGCAGTCTAACAAATTTATGTATGCATATATATATATATATATATATATATATATATATATATATATATATATATATATATATAGACGGTGGTATTTATAACTTATAAATCTGTCAGCTGTTTTAAGTTAACAGTCTCCAGTCTACTGCATAAGATATGTTTAATTCTTCGCTTACATACATTTAAATCATATAGGATAGTTTGCATCGCTGATCTTAAAATCATTTCCTCTTTTATAGTGGAAGGGAAGAATGCGTAAGTTGCATTGCGACCAAATCGCGATTTAAAGAGATTTAAACTTTCGAATGAGGTCAAGAAATTCTCGCAATATTATTTCAGATGAATTGTGTTTCAGCTCGAATGTCAAAAATTATGGAAGTAGGCGTGTTATTATTATTATTATTATTATTATTATTATTATTAAATTAAAGAAAGAAGCAGTACAGATTGGTTTCCTCCCCTCCCCACCAAAACTGTCACATGTCCTTGGCAAAGCCTTATGCCGGGTATGTATGGTCACGTAATAAGAAGTTATATTTATGGACCGTGTAAATCATCTCTCTCTCTCTCTCTCTCTCTCTCTCTCTCTCTCTCTCTCTCTCTCTCTGTAAAGTACAGGCAAATCACTCTCTCTCTCTCTCTCTCTCTCTCTCTCTCTCTGTACTATGTACAGGTCAAAACTCGTTGCTCTCAAGAACCATTACTCGTCTATGCTTTACAAAGATAAACACCAAAGGGTTCGTTCAATTCTTGGTTTGGTGACCAGCATGCTATGCCATACACCGTCGGCACTTGGGTTCATGAACATATACATTAGGTAGGGCATGGGTGTAGCAACCTCATCTCAGTCCTAGGGCCAACACTTCTGAGAAGTAATGATGTGAATTATCTTTCGATGCATGTAGGCCTAGGTATATCATTTGATTTTGTTGCGTTCCATTGGTCTCATTAGAGTAACTCGTCTGATAAGAGGAAATATTTGTTTGTCTGTCGTGACAGACTTTATTTTTTAGCTCCCATTTCTACGCTGAGAGTCTATTTAAGCTTCGTCATAATAAGAGAAGACACTTTCAGATATATTTCCGATGAATTAGTACTGGAACATTAAATTTCCGAATATGTCTTTCAGTTTCAGTAGATTTTCGGTGCTCTTCTTAGCGTAGGCGACGTGTTTCACCAGAATTGGTGCTTGCTGGTACACATGTGTGATACCTGACACACCTGTTTTGCGCACCTGCTATGGCTAGGTATTAAAATACACTTAACTGAGGTATATTTTGCTAGGACGCAATTTCGTATGCCGGTTACATGCTGCTTATTTGCTTCAAAGTTGTGTGAAGTGCTTCATACAGAAGTATATTTACAGTATCATTATTATGAGTAGTAGTAGTAGTAACAGACGAAATACGCCTTTGTAACGGCTCCCTTGTATACGTGCAAGATAATGAGACGACAGCATACGCCAGTTGTGTCTTGGAGGTGGGGTATCTGTGCAACGGCTCACTTTTTTTAGAGAGAGAGA
>NC_089750.1:74214706-74219706 GCF_040412425.1 Macrobrachium rosenbergii
CCGTATACATGGGTAGGCCTAGTTGTTTGAGTGAGGCCATGATTACTGTTATTTTTAGTGGGGGGGGGTGCTAATGTCTTAAGTAGCTAGTCTCATGATTATTATAATTATATTATATGAGCGTGTGAGACCGCAATTATAATTATATATTTTTTCTTTTGACGCGTGCTAACCTCTGTTGTCGCAGCCATTGTGAAAATTAGTACTAGTTCGTTGTCGTGATTATAATGATTGAGTTGGCGTAGGCCGCAGATTTTTATTAAAACTTCAAAGTTCTTAGAGAAAGTTTTATTTTCACGTTCATTTTCAGTGTTACTTCTGTAGCTGTCAACTTTTTATTGCCAATGGTGATTCATGTTGACTTGAAAGAATTGTGATAAGGGTTTTTATTTATCAGCTTAAGTTTGGAGGAAAAATTAGGCGGAAGCCGTCATCTCCGGTACTGTGCTGGACACGACTTCGGCCCAATTCGTTTAACTACCCAGTTGAGAGTTCATATATTTGGCGCATTGTAAACGTTTGTTTTTATTGGACTATCATTATTGTTATCATTATTATTGTTGTTTTTTGCATTTTACATCTGTCAGTCTGGCTTCGCTGTAACAAGAAGGAATCTAGACTGAACCGTCAAAAGTTATGAAAGCTTCCAGTAAGCTAAAAAATAATTCAAACTTCTGGCGGCCTTAATGCTCAGTTATACCTGCCCAGTCATGCCTGTGCAGGCAAAACTGAACGCACTAACGTTCAGTTATACCTGCGCAGTTATGCCTGTGCAGGCAAAACTGACAAGTCAGCCTGTGCAGGCAAAACTGAACCCACTAACGTTCAGTTAAACCTGCGCAGTTATGCCTGTGCAGGCAAAACTGAACCCACTAACGTTCAGTTATACCTGCGCAGTTATGCCTGCGCAGGCAAAACTAAACCCATTAACGTTCAGCTATACCTGCGCAGTTATGCCTGTGCAGGCAAAACTGAACCCACTAACGTTCAGTTATACCTGCGCAGTTAAGCCTGTGCAGGCAAAACTAAACCCACTAACGTTCAGTTATGCCTGTGCAGGCATAACTGCGCAGGTATAACTGAACGTCAGTGGCAGCCTAGTGCAGACTTGAAACGCAAAATGCCCAGTTAGGCCTACATTCGTCAGTCGTATCCAGCTGTCGCGGATAACTAATTCTCGCATGTCATAACTGCCTTAAATAGATATTTAATAGCACATTAAGACCGCACCACCCACGAAGAGAAAGGCGTATGGAGGTGGTACGTCCTACTGTCATATTTAACTGATGGATTTAGTTGACGGGTAAAAATGCTCCGTGTGACACTGAGAGATAAGGTCATTACCTCATTTACCCTATAGGACTATAGGTCATTCGGTGCGACTGGAAGAGAGAGAGAGAGAGAGAGAGAGAGAGAGAGAGAAAGTAAGAAAATGTAGATAAAAGATGTGAAAAATCGAGGAAAATTGAAATAGTTTAAAAAAAAGGGGGGGGCGGGTGTTAGGGGAGAAATTAAGAAATATGAAATATAAATCGTTCAAGAAAAGGAGAAAATAGGGATTTGAGTCTTTTAAAATGAAAAATTATAGAAACAGTTAATAAAACAAAAATGGGAATAAGTTCATGTTAGTATAAGGTCAGTGGAAGATTAACAAAGTTTCCTGAGAAGTTCAGACTATTGTTATTATTATTATAACCATTTCGGTTCACGCATGAGCAAGTAGAAACTAACTTTAGGCCTAAGTGTAATGAAGTACTCCATTTATACTTTAAATTCGAATTTATATTATTCTTTTAATCATTTTTACCATATGTTGCTGTAGAACTACAGTAGTTTTATTCGTGGAGATAAATAATCTTGATATTAATTTATTAAAATTATTAGTCTAAACACAACCCTTCAACTCACACTACGATAAGCTGGCGTCACCTGCATTCTGAATCATCATCATCATGACCATCATTATAATGGAATCTCGTGTTGTCATTATCATCACCATCATCAATACATGACATAGTTGACAGGTTACGTCATCTCAAGGTTGCCGTCATCGGTCTGTGAAGGTTTTTGCAAATAGATGAAAGCTGTTCTTATGGCAAAATGGAGGGCTTGGCGAGGCTGGCTGGCTGGATGCGGGATTGCTCTTGAGTGAAGGGTTTCGGATGGGTTGCGCCGTGGTATGAGAGAGAGAGAGAGAGAGAGAGAGAGAGAGAGAGAGAGAGAGAGAGAGAGAGAGCAAGCGTATAGGCTAGAGAGAGAGGCAGAGAGAGAGAGAACATACTTATATACTAGAGAGAGAGAGATGGAATAGAATTATCTCATATTGAGAGAGAGAGAGAGAGAGAGAGAGAGAGAGAGAGAGAGATATAGAGAGAGAGAGAGAGAGAGAGAGAGAGTGGAACAGAATTATCTCATATTGAGAGAGAGAGAGAGAAAGAGAGAGCAAGCATATAGACGAGAGAGAGAGAGAGAGAGAGCAAGCATATAGACGAGAGAGAGAGAGAGAGAGAGCAAGCATATAGACGAGAGAGAGAGAGAGCAAGCATATAGAGAGAGAGAGAGAGAGAGAGAGAGAGAGAGAGAGAGAGAGAGCAAGCAGGCAAGTAAGTTTATTTACTAGAGAGAGAGAGAGAGTTGAACAGAATTATCTCATATTGAGAGAGAGAGAGAGAGAAAGAGAGAGCAAGCATATAGACGAGAGAGATAGAGGGAGAGAACAAACATATACTAGAGAGAGAGAGAGAGAGAGAAAGCAGGCAAGTAAGCTTATTTACTAGAGAGAGAGAGAGAGAACGAGAAAACTTAACTTGTACACTAGAGAGAGCGAGAGCAAAGAGGAAGAGAGAAAGAACAGACTTATTTGAGAGAGAGAGAGAGAGAGAGAGAGAGAGAGAGAGAGAGAGAAACTGAACGTTCAGCTGTAGATTATAACGTCCATAGCCTTCTTAGTGAAGGTGTCTTGTGCGCAGCCTAATTTCCGCGTTTCCACCAGACTTTTTGTGCTGTCTTGCTTGTGCGGGGACCTTAATTTTGATGTCATGTTGACGAGAGAGAGAGAGAGAGAGAGAGAGAGAGAGAGAGAGAGAGAGAGGAGAGGTTTAATTGTAGCCTAGGAAGTGTATTTCACCGCGACAGATGCTCTGTGGTTAATGTCATGGTCTGCGGTGGGAGGAAGTTTGAATGGAAGCGATAAAAAATGATGAAAATTATAAATATTATGAAAGAGAAACGATGATGATGGTGAGGATGAATCGAGAATGGTGAGGATGGTGATTACGGTGTCAACGACGGAACTGGAACATTAAATGACAACAAAGAACACGACAACAAGCCATCCCGAATAAAGCGTTCTTCGCATGGGTGCGGTGCGCCAATTGCTAAGAGATCTTGTAGAGAGAGAGAGAGAGAGAGAGGTTTTTGTGTTGACATTCCCTTCTTCAGTGGCGCTAGGTAATTCGTCATAACATATTTATGCCACTTTAATCTGCAAAACCAGTTTATATACGTATATAGTCTCATCGCCACAAACACCATCTGAGTAAAATATTATCGTCTAGAAAATGAGATGCTTACTGAATTATCTTTGTAGGCATTTGCCCAAGAAAGAGGCGCATGTAAGCTCAATTCTGTTACCCCACACATAACATTTGACGTTATCTGTACAGATCTTGCCCTAGGCTGTATGCTAAGGTTGAAAACCTTATAGACCTACCCAGTCTCCATAGTTTGGCTGGAGGTCTGTATATTTCTTAGGCCTAATCCAAACTCCATAATCTCAGTTCCATAATCTGGTCGATTCACCATTAATATTAGATCTTTTAACCCCCTTCATGTTGCTTGACCGGAACTAATCGGATTTTGCTGAATCCTTTGTGTCCCAGCCGCTGTAAGACCTTGCCCTGACTTCATAGGTCTATTATCAACCTCCATAGATCTCTTGCCAAGCCTCAAGGACTTCCTCAATCCCCATGACGTATTGAAGGGCTCAAAGACCTTGTCGCTGTTGTTTTGGGGCTTGCGTCACTGTTCATTATCATTTATAGCCCATCAACCAGACCTCATAATCTAGTTAGCTTGCCGTGAGGTTGTCTACCTCTGTACAGTTTTGCCACGGCCTCTGTACTGTGAACAAAATCCACAGAACTGGTCTCAGCTCCCTCACAGATAGTACCACACCCACCATAGGTTTTTCTATCGTCAGCAGAGTTTATACCAGTTTGTGTATATCTTGCCCAAGCCCTGTTATGACCCAGTTTGTACAACATTTGTTGCCCTAGTCCCGTCGAATCTTGCCACTACAAACATAAGATCTTATCTTAGCCTGAGCTTTGTTGGCAGTTTATACAGTTGAGTTCAATTCCTATTCTAGAAATGTTTCACTAATCACCGACTGCTGTTTACACCTAACATCCTCTCTCTCTCTCTCTCTCTCTCTCTCTCTCTCTCTCTCTCTCTCTCTTAATAGATCTTGTCTTAGCCTATGCTCTGATGCATGAAGACATCTTCCTCATCTCTTGGCAGTTTATTCAACCGAATTCTCTGCTTTTTCTAGAAATGTCCCATTAATCGCTGACTGCTCTCTCTCTCTCTCTCTCTCTCTCTCTCTCTCTCTCTCTCTCTCTCTCTCTCTTGAGTACACACACAATCTCACTCTGAGCTTTGGTGGCGTTCATCTCGTATCGAGTTTCCTCCACGTTTTGTGGTTTGTTCCATTAGGTAATTATGACATTGATCTCTCTCTCTCTCTCTCTCTCTCTCTCTCTCTCTCTCATAAACATCCTGGACCTAGTACCAGTCCTGATATCGTAAATATTAACATTCAGGAGACTTTTCCTCATCTGCATATCGTGGACTTTGATGTGTTCGTCTTTGTAGCGTTCGTATTTATTCAGCTTTTTTAAATTTCATTTTACCTATACCACCATATTAGCACTACTCCTGTTTATACGGTATCCCAAATGGATCGAATATTAATTATTAATAATATCAGTATTATTATT
>NC_089750.1:74224706-74292206 GCF_040412425.1 Macrobrachium rosenbergii
AGCCAAAAGATGGTTACTGGGAATCAAAACATGGTTGCCGGGGACCAAAACATGGTTACCGGGAACCAAAACATGGTTACCGGGAACCAAAACAATGTTACCCGGAGCCAAAAATGGTTACCGGGAGCCGAAACATGGTTATCTGGAGCCAAAACATGACTACCGGGAGCCAAAGCATGGTTACCGGGAGCCAAAGCATGGTTACCGGGAGCCAAAGCATGGTTACCGGGAGCCAAAACATGGTTACCAGGAGCCAAAGCATGGTTACCGGAAGCCAGAATATGGTTACCGGGAACCAAAACATGGTTACCCGTAGCAAAACATGACTACCGGGAGCCAAAACATGGTTACTGGGAGCCAGAATATGGTTACCGGGAACCAAAACATGGTTACCCGTAGCAAAACATGGTTACCGGGCCAAAGTATGGTTACAGGGAGCCAAAACATGGTTACCCGTAGTCAAAACATGACTATCAGCCCTAGGAGAGCTGTTAATCAGCTCAGTGGTCTGGTAAAACTAAGGTATACTTAACTTAGGGAGCCAAAACATGGTTACTGGGAGCCAAAACATGGTTACCGGGAGCCAAGACATGGTTACCGGGAGCCAAGAACCAGCAACAGGAAGCAAAAAGCGGATGATTGAGCAACGCGGATGAAGTAATGACGCGGATGACTCTGGGGCAGTTGCGGTTGAATGGATGCGTTGGGCAACCTCTCATCAATGAGGTTAAAAAGGCTTCTGGAAGCAGAACAGGGGACCCATTTATCTCTCTCTCTCTCTCTCTCTCTCTCTCTCTCTCTCTCTCTCTCTCTCTCTCTCTCTCTCTCTCTCTCTCAGTTGTTTTGTTATCTAGTACTTTTTTTTAGTAAAGGTAGTTTTATTTATTTATTTATTTATTTATTCAGGGTCATTTTCGTCAAAGAAAGTTTGATGAACTACTAAAATTGTCAGTGGTGAGGTCTTACTAAATGAAAATATCAAGTACATTATAATATGCTTTGGATATATATATATATATATATATATATATATATATATATATATATATATATATATATATATATATATATATATATATATATATATATATATATATATATATATATATATATATATATATCATACAGCACACCCACGTGCATCTTTGAGGCTTAAAATCTAATAATAATAATAATAATAATAATGTCATCACCATCATCATTATACATATCATTATCATCAAAATCGTCAGTATAGCGTTTCCTCAGTTAATGTGGATTTTGTACTTGTGTAATCAAAACTCTCTCTCTCTCTCTCTCTCTCTCTCTCTCTCTCTCTCTCTCTCTCTCTCTCTCTCTCTCTCTCTCTCTCTCTCTCTCTCTCTCTCTCCTAATTAGAAGGGAACTGATCTACATCTCCAGTGATATTGAACCTCTATGCAAATAGCTCCCACACACACACACACACACACACACACACACACAGAGAGAGAGAGAGAGAGAGAGAGAGAGAGAGAGAGATAAGTACTTTTTCTCACCTTCTCGAATGGACAGGTACATCCTTTGAACTTTTTGGATGGCTAATGCTGCAGTTTCTCTGTCAAGGTTAGAACCCACCCAGGGTGGCTTCTGACCTAAAGTTGACCTTTGACCTGTCATTTAGATGGAGAGAGGGTCTGACCTTCAGCGGTCTTTAAAGATTACCCCTCCCTCCTCCCTCCCTCTCCCTCTCCCCCCCCCCCTCTCCCCAGCTCTCCAGCATCCCCCTTCGACCTTACAGCTTATCCCGTGTTCTTCATTGCCTCCGCATTTTAAAGATGCAGCTTCGACTCGTCGACCTCTGACTTTTGACCGCGTGTGACCTCGTGACACGGACCTTCTTCTTTGACGTAATTCGGTCGAGAGAGAGAGAGAGAGAGAGAGAGAGAGAGAGGAAAAAGCCATTGGAAGGATAGGCCTAGCGAGGGGTTGAGGACGAGGTGGGTGGTTAGACTTTCTCCGAAGCAATTTGCAAATCTGAGGTCATCCCAGGTCGTCCCAGGTCATCCGCTTGTCCTACGCGTGGTTTGATAACCTTTCGAACTTGACCTAGGTTGATGGTGAGCTACTACGAAAATAAATGTAGGTGAAGGTCACAGTGTGTCCTGTTCTTGAATGGCGTGGCCTTCTCGTAATGGTGTGTAGGACGTAGATTTGCATGTTTCAGCGAAACTTGGCCCATCTCGGCTGGTGTTTTAAAGATGCTAGGCCTATCTTGGTTGTTGTTTTAAAGATGCTAGGCCTATATTGTTTGGTGTTTTAAAGATGCTAGGCGTATCTCGGCTGGTGTTTTAAAGATGCTAGGCCTATCTTGTCTGTTGTTTTAAAGATGTTAGGCCTATCTTGTCTGGTGTTTTAAAGATGTTAGGCCTATCTTGTCTGGTGTCTTAAAGAAGCTAGGCCTATCTTGGCTGGTGTTTTAAAGAAGCTAGGCCTATTTTGTCTGGTGTTTTAAAGAAGCTCGGCCTATCTTGGCTGGTGGTGTAGCAAAAGTAGACCTATCTTGTTTGATGTTTTAAAGAAACTAGGCCTATCTTGCCTGGTGTTTTTAGCTATCTTATTTGGTGTTTTAAAGAAACTAGGCCTAACTTGTCTGGTGTTTTAGTAAAACTAGGCCTAACTTGTTTGGTGACTGAACGAAACTAGGCCAATCCCGATTGGTGTTATCTGGATTACGTTCCGTGATACTCATTGTTGTTAATCAAACTAATGATCATAGTTCTTGGTCAAGGAAATAAGATAATTTAGCATGCAGACGGTTTAACTCTCGCTGCAGCCAGTCTTAACGAACGAAAATCACAGAGCCGGATCAGCAAGCTCTGTAATCAATGGCGAACGAGTCTGGACACCAAAAAAGGAAATCATAAGACTAATGCAACTCTAAATAGATTCCTATCTCTCTCTCTCTCTCTCTCTCTCTCTCTCTCTCTCTCTCTCTCTCTCTCTCTCTCTCTCTCTCTCTCTCCTGCCATTAATCATTCCCGAACGTGCGGTTTGGTTACCTCAGCGTCTTTGGGCAAATTATGTGATACCATGAGAGAGACGTTCTTGCGTTATTGAGCAATTTCAGCTAAACTGGACCAGGTAGTCAATATATATATATATATATATATATATATATATATATATATATATATATATACACACATATATATTCATACAAAGTATACATGCGTGTGTATGCCCTTGTAAAAATTCTGAATGTACGTGGGTCGATGTATGTATATATGTATGTATGTGTTACTGCCGTAATACATCACGTAATCATATCATTAACATTTCCCCCAAAAATCAAATTGATATTCCCTTAATTCATTCCCCCGTCATTGATATGCATTTCTGAACCACCTGTACCCCCGGGTGTAGTGGGCAAACTTCTGTTCCCCTTGGTGTGGTGCCGAGCTGTTTTCATCCATCACCTTTACCCCTGCATAGAAAGGACAACGGTTGTCCCTGTTACACATGAATTTTTTCAATTATTTATGCGCCTCCACGCTCTCAGTGTCATTGCCACGCTCGTATATAACTATTTTTTTCTCACTTTATTTATTAAACTTGGGTTTTATCTTGAAAGCCTAGTTCAGCCAAATTCCAGCACCGTTGGCGTAATCAGATCAGCCATGACACGTGGATGTCGTGTTAATGAAATGCAGTTAGCTATTCAGTTATTCAGTTATTCATGCTGAGCCGTGCTTTCATGTCCGTTACTCAATGAATGTTTCAGTCTGCTAAATATAGTTGAAGGTCGGTGTACTATGTTTAGATTAGAGAAGATAAGAAAGTAAGCCTAGCATGGGCCTAGCTATCTGAATGCTTATAGCAGACTACCATATGCCGAGAAGTAATTCGACCGCCGCTGTGCCGTGACGTCACCGAACACGAAAACCGGCCAAGTTCCGTTATCTATAGGCTTAAATGTCTGAAGGCACGCAACTAACTGCCAGAAGCCAAGCAGTAATATTGACTGTTGCTTTGCTGTGACGTCACCGAACACGAAAGCCTACCAAATTCCATTAACGTAGGTCTAAATTTCTGAAGGCATACAATTGACTACCAGAAGCCGAACAGTGATATTAACAACCGCTTTGTTGTGACGTCACCAAACACAAACACATTCAAAGTTCTATTAACGTAGGCCTAAATATCTGAATGCACGTAACTACCAAAAGCTGAGCAGTAATATTGACAGCCGCTTTGCCGTGACGTCACCGAACACGGAAACCGACCAGTTCCCATAACATAAACTTAAATGTCTGCATACATGTAACTTACTACCTAATATCGACAAGTGCTTTGCCATGACGTCACCAAACACGAAATCCGACCAAGTTCCGTAAACATAGGCCTAGTTATCTGAATCCATAAAACTGACTACCAAAAGCCGATAACTAATATTGACAATCGCCGTGACGTGACGTCAATTATTACGTCAACCAAACCAGTTCCGTTTTACTTCTGCCTATTCCGAATACTTCAAGTAAACAAGAGGTTGATATCCGGTAGTCGGGTCAATATCCGGTTAGGAAAAGCTCGCCCTCCCCCCCACCCAAACCTTCCTTTTCCGGATGTTACTGAATATTTGAAACGCTCGTTTTTAAGTCCGGGAAAGTCATCATGAAAGTTGGACAGCTGTTGGGCTTTCAGTTGGAAAAAGTATTTCATTTTCACTCGTGAGACAATGCTCGGAAGCTCTACTTTTATTGCCCGGAGGGTGTTTCTCCTTCGGGGTGAGAGATCTCTCCTTTAGAGACAGAGATGCGCACGCCTTAGGAACAAGGACAACCTGCGGGTATGTCTGTACCCCGGTGTGACCCTAGAGCTGCCTACCTTTTGTTCGATGGTATGTCTTCCTCTCAAACAACAAGACTCACAAACTGATGCCCCTATCTGATCTCTCTCTCTCTCTCTCTCTCTCTCTCTCTCTCTCTCTCTCTCTCTCTCTCTCTCTCTCTCTCTCTCTATTAGATTTCACATGAACGGCTGACTGCCTTAGCAGATCAGAATACAAAGCTTGATACTGCGTCAGTGACCTTTGTTGGTGCAACGCCAGTTGAAGTTAAATAAACCAATCAGTGCAACGTAGAGAAACTTGAGAATAACATCTTTGTTTTCCGCATTGGTACTTGTACGCATGCGCGAACACACTCGCAATATCCGTAAGCATTAAGACTGTCTCAAGTTAAGTAATTCCACAACATACTGTTCGTGATAATGTTGGCTCCTTTCCCATAAGAGTCTTGTCTATTAAATGTCTTCGTCTTCTTTTCTCACGAGGACCGTTTCTTCCGACGATTTCTTAAAAAAAAAGGGAAGAGAAATGTGGTTTATTGCTGCGTACATTTTGATACTTATCATGCGCTCTGACATAGCGGAGTATAGCTCTGTGTTTGTGCACATAATGTGCATCCGGTAATCAAACATGCGATTAGACGGGCGAGTGCACATACTTGTGTTGTGTGTGTGTGTGTGTGTGTGTGTGTGTGTGTGTGTGTGTGTGCTTTGGGAGAGAGAGTGAAGAAATCTTACTCTGCAAATCACGAGTGAGGCAATCTCACCAATATGGCGTCTTTTTTAAACTGTATATTTTATTTTTATACATAAAACCCTTCAACCTCACAGTTACGACTTCGCTAATGCCGTCAGATGTCAGTGACATTACACCAATACATACGAATTACTTTCACTTACAAACACAAACGAATAGCATAGATTATTTGCAATTATTTGACTATTTTGCAATAATCGCTGCAATGGGAGCAACACCCGGGCAGAATTATCTGTTAAAGGAAATGGACGTATCATAATTATTAATTAATCGTTGACTTTGAAGTCCGGACGAGACCCAGTTTAATGGCCGATATTACGCAAAAGCAGTTATCCGTGACGCAGGAATTTATTGAAAGAGAATCGGAGATTACTGAATGTGTCAAGGGAGAGCTTTAACTTCATGCCACTGGTCGTGGTTACTAGGGCGCGCTTGCGCGCTCTATAGAACGGAAGTGTGGACTGCTGGTCACGTCTTAACCACGGCGAGTTTTATCAGACCGATTTTACGGCCGAAGTTGAGTGACGATAGAAGTACTGGAGGTTTATGCTCTCTCTCTCTCTCTCTCTCTCTCTCTCTCTCTCTCTCTCTCTCTCTCTCTCTCTCTGGGCAGGTATGAAGACGAAGATGCAGTAACGTTAAAATGAATAAGTGCTTTGTGCTTAAGAGGAATGGTGGTCACTTATATAGCTTAGACCTACTTATAAGGCGCACTGCTGTCAAGTGACTTGCCATAGCTGCTGTTTACAAAAGAGTTTAATATATGTTCACAACAATACACATTGGTTTTAGTCTTCATTTCACATTGATATGATAATTTAAATCTTAATTATTGTTATGATTATTCTTGTCAGGCTGGTTTCCTTACTACTCTAATGTCAGTTGTGCATTAGTTTTTCCGTATTCCTCTGAGGAAACTTACTCATTCATTTGGCAGCACGAATGACCTTTTCTATTTTGATGCCAGAATTAATATAGAGCCAATCAGTCACCCTCCAAGTGCTCGAGAGATAAGACTAGAGACGGTACAGGTTGAGGAATAGTAGTTGTTTGAAGAAGAAGAAGAAGCAGAAGCAGATAAGAGAGGGAAAATGGAACTTGACGTAAACAAAGGGGGCGTTATTCTCTTTCTCTTTGGCCTTATTTTTTTGGTCTAACCTCAACTCTCTCTCTCTCTCTCTCTCTCTCTCTCTCTCTCTCTCTCTCTCTCTCTCTCTCTCTCTCTCAAAACTGACGTGGACTAGGCTCACGACTTAAATAAGTTCAATTCCATAAAAACACGATGGTTGGTCGGTTGGTTTAGATTAAACCGGCTTATGCCAGCACGAGACCTTGGCCTAAGGCGTGCCTTTGGAGCACTCTCTCTCTCTCTCTCTCTCTCTCTCTCTCTCTCTCTCTCTCTCTCTCTCTCTCTCTCAGGTTAGCACGGTATTGAGCCCACCACAAGGACCTGTTTACGTACTGAGCAATGGCAAAAGCAAGCAGGCAGCCATAATGTCGCCGGCGTGCTCGCGACGTGCTTTCGTAAATGCGTGCGTGTCCCAGGTAAAATTTGACGACGTAAGAAGCGTGTGTAGCTGCAAAGGGAAAGGAGTAACGGAGAAAGGGGTTAAAGCGAAATTGATGAAGGCGAGACAGGGATCGAATGACATACGGAAACTTGCGCGCGCACGTACGCACAGAGAGGGAGATACCAGTATAATAGAAGATAATTTTAGCTGACAGGTACGATGTTTAATCATTTCTTTCGCGTCCCATTCTTCCAGTTGCAGTACTTGAGAGAAATCTCTCTCTCTCTCTCTCTCTCTCTCTCTCTCTCTCTCTCTCTCTCTCTTCGTTGCTACTGCTGCCTGCCTGCCTGCCCAGAGGTTGATCCTAAACCTAACACCTGAGGACGTGACCCTACGGCTCATGCGATCAGTTACCTCCAGGTGTTATCATGGTCCAAATTCTCTGGAAACATGGAGGAGATCGGAATGTAAAATCCGGTCGAAATTGTTGTACATCTGTCTTACATGATCTTATGCAAAATCTGTTTGATCTGATGACAGAATACCTTTATATATATTCTCTCTCTCTCTCTCTCTCTCTCTCTCTCTCTCTCTCTCTCTCTCTCTCTCTCTCTCTCTCTCTCTCTCTCTTACTTGCTGGAGAGTGTCGTCTGTTTTGAGCGTGATTGGTCAACTCGTTCCCCGTCAGCAGTGCTGGCAGGTCACTTGTGACATTTCCCGCCTGAGCTGTGTACACATCGGCCCTCGAAGCTCTTTGGAAAACAGCCTGCACAGCGGATTTTGTGGAAAGAATTCGAAATTATTGTACCCTTTGGCAACTCTTCCGTCGAGAGAGAGAGAGAGAGAGAGAGAGAGAGAGCCTCTTATTCAGTCGATCATCCAGGATCCTCCTCTCCCCTCCTACTCCCCTCCCCCCCTCTCTCTCTCTCTCTTTCTCTTCCCTCCCACGACCAGAATTCTCACCCTCCACCCACCCGCCCGCCATCTCTCTTTTCCCTCTCGATCTCCTTTCTTGCTCACATTGTCGCTTGTTGCTGGAGCTCTCTTATCATCTTCCCCTGCCCTTCGTGGATCTGGGTCTTGCCATAGGTGTTTGTTAGTGTCCTCGTTAATTTCGTTTGTTTCGTTTGTTTGTCTGTACTTGTACGCTGTTTTTCCGTAGGGGGGGGGGGCGACGTGTGGTATGACTCCAGAAGGTGCAACCACTCCTGATCCTCAGAATTACCTTTCGAATGCGGTTGCTAATCCCATTTGCCCACCTGTACCCTCACTGGGCCTCACTACAGTTGACTAACTGCCAAGGGCATGATACACGGCTAGGGTAGGTCAGAAGAGGCGCAATGGGCTTTTAATGAAACGGGTTACACAAACTTTGTCGGGGTGTAAGATCAAAGCCACACATCGATCCCTGAATGAAAATGTCCCGCATGAACCGGATACAAAATTCATAACAAACAGAAATGAAATGTGACTCGGGACAGGGAATCGATGTCACACAGATGGAACGACACGTTTGGAAAGGTGCGAGTTTCCCTTGAACACCTGTTTAACACTCTCGGCCCCGTCACCTGTGCGATAAGGCAACTCATTGGACACTTGGTCTAATTAAGAATTCCACACCGTGGTGTTGGATGTGTTTTATTTTATTTTATATACACCTGTGACTTTACTATAAGGTTAACACTTTATTTGCTGTAGTAAATCGTGTATATTCTAACCTGAAGTCTTTCAAATGAAGCCTTCTATCCTAAAATGAATGCTTTGTGGCGCAGTTGTGATATGTTGAACCTTAGGCCTAGTTTCTGTAAACGGTACTACATCAACATAAATCCATGGTGGTTGATTACGTAGTTTTTGGAACATAATTTACTCCATGAAACAAATTCAAAATGTGAATGAATAATAGTCAGGAATGCCTGTCACACACACACACAGTGGCATTTGTTTTTTCCGTGTGTTTGTGCTGTTTACGTTGATGTGAAGCGTGGCACATGGTCACCTTTAAACCTGAAGGGAAATGAGATTACGCTCTGTGGCAGAGATTTATGCTGTACATTTGAAGAGGGTGACAGAAATATGATTAATTTTTTTCATTGTACTCTCTCTCTCTCTCTCTCTCTCTCTCTCTCTCTCTCTCTCTCTCTCTCTCTCTCTCTCTCTCTCTCGAAGTTTTAGAATAGCTGAATAAAATATACTATGGCCCCTGATTCACGGGATACCGAAAATCCCGATGTAAAAGGGAAAATATACGAGACCGCTTGGTCCAAATATGAGTGTTTATGAAACTTTTTTTTTATAAGATGAATTTCCTCATTAGAGCTTGGGAAAGTAACCGCTCGGGGATATAACATTATATTAATTAGCTGACTCCCGTTCGACCTAATGCTTATGACGAGAGAGAGAGAGAGAGAAGAGAGAAAGAGAAGAGAGAGAGAGAGAGAGAGAGAGAGAGCTTTTTTAAGTTCCTCACCAGAGCTCGGATAGGTAGCCTAACCGCTCGGAGGCATAACATTATATTAATCAGCTGACTCCGTTCGGCCTAATGTATATGACGAGAGAGAGAGAGAGAGAACTTTTTATAAAATGAATTTCCTCACTAGACCTCTGGAAGGTAACCGCTGGCGGGTATAAATAGCATTATATTTACCAGCCGAATCTCGTTCGGCCTAATGAGAGAGAAAGAGAGAGAGAGAGATTGAGAGATTAAGGTTGTGGCTCGCTGTTTAATCACTGCCTACTTTTGCAGGGTGCAGAGCGGCCTGTCCCTCCTGACGAGCGGTGGGAGTGGCGGCGGCGGCAGCGGTGGCAGCAACAACAGCGGTATATCGAGTGTGGAGGGCGAGGCAGGAGTGGATGCCCCGGTGCAAGATGCTTCGTCCCCTTCGCCTCACAGCGCCCCCCAGGAGGCCCTCACCCTCCTGCAGGGGGAGCTGGTGCCCCACACCAATTTCACGCACACCTTCCTCAAGTCTATCCTGACGTCCATCGACAGCAAGGATCCAGGTAAAGTATAGGCCTATGATAATAAACCGCATAATTTTTTTTTATCACGTTTTAGGTTATGTCTTTACTTACCTGTGTGTTATACAAAAAAATGCAATCAATCGATAAGTTACCTCTATTGAGGCTAATGACGCTCTCTTTGCAGTGGTAGCCAACGCATGGCTCGAGACCTTGTTGGATGTAATAGATTTGCTGCCCAAGGAAGTCATCAAAGACGAGGTACTTCCGTTATTTTTTTTTGTTCATTATTATGAAATGTAATATTATAGTATTAACTTTTCTCGAACGTCATTATGTGAAATGAAGACATATTCTCATGTCATGTCCATAAGCCTCTTGACAGATTTTTCGAATATAGGACAAAAATATGTCGAAAAACTCTGGTATAGATGGATCTTTATATATTTGTATTTTATATATTATATATTATGATATAATCATGTTTTCCTCCTTCCCAGATTCTTAGTTTAGCCGTAAGCAAAGGTCAGTCACAGCAGGTGTCTGCTCGCCTCGCAGCTTGCAAGCTCATCGGCAAAATTGCGACTAAATTTGAGCCATTTTTGTAAGTTTGAAACTTTCTTTTCGTGTTACCCAGACATATTTGCTCTTGCTGTTGTCTTTTGTGTGAAATTACAGTTACTGTATGTTTAGCTGTAATATAAGTTTCATTGAATACAGTTTCAATGCTGATTTTTACAATATTTTACTGTTTTTGTAATGATAGTTCATTTGAGTTTTTATTTAAATAATAATATGTCTTCTCCAAGAGTTGTACATTTATTAATATTGTATTAATATTGAAATATTGAATATTCCTGCAGCATTCAATTTGTTGAGAGTAGATTAATTAACAGAAATAAATAGGCCTACAGTGGTAATCAATTATCAATAAAGTTAGGGCTACTTTAATCATTAGTTCTAAACTTTACAGACTGAAAACTGAAGTTGTAGGAGTAGTGCAAAGCCTCTGTCAAGATGTGTGTGGAGAAGTGCGTGGCAGCATGTGCAGTCAGCTCGCTGCTGTCGCACGAGGTCTCGGCCTGGACGCCACGAAGACTCACATACTCCCCGAGCTTGTGGATTTGTGCTCCGACGAGGAGACCAACGTCAGACTTGCCGGGATCAACACCGTTGTGTTGATGATCCCACTCTTGGATGATGGTATGTATGGGCTACGAGCTTTACTAGTCCTTTGCTGAACACTGATGGTCACTTTTTTTGTCTTTCAGTTTGAAATGCTGTTAAAATGCCTTCTATATAGATATCTGCAATGCTACATATCGCTTCACGGTGAAAATTTTGTGCGGTATTCTCAAGCTTTTTACAAAACCATAACTTGCACTTTATGAACACAGAAACCCGAGTAGGGACGTTAGTTCCTCTTGTCCGCAAAGTCTGCGAAAGGGCTTTACGAGTGGAAGATGCATCGTTGCCCGTAGCTGCACATCTCCTTGGTCGTATCTGCCATGGGCTTCATGGTGAGTTTCATTTTTTCTTGTTGAATCATTACTTTTTTGTTTGAATACATCTCAGTCTAAGTCACGTCACAATAATCCTGAGTTTCCCATTGGTAATAAAAGCTGTTCGTTCCGGGGTCTAAGTGATGTCAGGCAGGGCAGCCGATCGAGGCTACGGCCTACCCCACCGCCAAATCAAAGTCCTTCAAAAGAAGGCATCATGCTTACCCCGTATAAAAATGGGAAAAAAAGCACGTTAAAACGAAGAATTAAAACGAAGAAATAAAAGCTGTTCGTTATACATTTTACAATTTTTAATCACGATATTATGTACTCAAAGGTTTTTAAAGTGTACACTTTCACCTTCATAGTGTGCAATGTATGAGTTAAGTTTGTTGTCATTAGCATCTCTGATTTTTGCAGATGAACTCAACGAGGAACAGAAGACGTGGTTCTTGAATTTCTACTGCACTTTAGCAAAGCTCGGGTTACCTGACTCTAAAAAGACCGAGCTTCCTGTAAGTTATGGGCGCAAGTTCTCGTTTTCTTTAAACTTATCTTACATAGTTAATCGGGCTAAACTTAGTCCATGAGCGCATGGAGTTACTGTATCACCTTCATTAAAACCTTTCTTATCTTGGAAAAGTTCAAAGCATGATCAGCAATTTCCAGGGTACTGGAAGGAGATTACAGAAGTATACTGTACTGTACCTTCGTAATTAAGTAGAATTTAATATGAAAGCTTCAGTAGGTAAAGCTTTTCAGTGCCCCATAAGTTACAACTTTAGACAAGACCTCCATATGAATGCTGTACATATGCAAATTTATTTACTTCACTGTCAGTATGATTAGTTTTTCATAAATCTGACTGTTTGAATCTGGAAGGTCTTGACGGATTCTGAAAACTTTTGTAAAATAAATTGTGTGGATGAATCATTCATATACTGTATACTTGTTACTTAAGGCACTTTGTTTCAATTCATGTGAACAATAACTTGTTTATTGTTTGAAGGAAAAGGTTTGAAAGTAATTTGATAATAAAAAAACAAAATGTTCGTCGGCATTTTCTATTGCTTTCTCTGAAGTAATCTTATCTGAGTTTAACTGTTGTTTAAATACACATGAAAATGACATGAATAGGAGTTGAGAAATAAAAAAAAAAATTGAGGTAAAGTTGCATAGCACCTAAAAGTAATATCTCATCCCCTCCCACGCCTTTTCCCAGATGCCGGACTTAGTTGCTGAGGTGCGAAGTGGTGAGTATGAAGCAGAATGTAGGCAGCAGTGTGCTTATAATCTACCCTGCATGGTAGCGTTTGCTGGAGGATCCACCAACTACCGATCAAGTTTGCATACAACAGTTTCATCCCTCATCAATGACCCAAGTCAGCAAGTGAGGACAACTGTCGCTGCTGCGTTCCACCAGGTTGGTAATTTTTGTTTAGTTGTATTTTATAGAATTTAAGTGATGATTTTTATATTTTATCCATGTCACAAATTGCTTTTTCTTCCACATAATTTGAGTGACAAAGTTTGCAAGCTACTGGTACACCATCTGTTTTTATTTTTTCAGTTGTGTATTTTGGTTGGAGGAGAAGTTGGCATGTTGAAAGAAGGGTTACTGCAGCTTCTGCGATCAGAAAACTTGGACATATTGTCTGCACTGATGCCTAACTTGCCACATATCATTACTACAATGCACAGACATAATGCAGTAACTCCACAAACTTCAGTAAGAACTCAGATATTTAGTTTACAAAAAAATGGAACAGTTGTAGACCACAAGAACTCTGTATCATTCGTAATCCAGATCATGTTTAGAATTACAAAGAGTATTGTGTATGTTTGCAAAGTACAGTACTGTATTGATTTTTGTCAGTACAGTATATATTTACATTAGTATTGTATATTTTTGTATCATGCTGTGTAGTAAATTATTACATAGTTCATTTTGAGATCACTGAAATGTTACTTTTCCTCCTCTATTAGAGAGAGGACTTAGTGGAGTTGGTCGGAGCAATCAAACAGGGTGAGGAGACTGTCAGCATAACGAGTGTATGGCGAGTTCACGCTGAGGCACTAACTCAAGCAGCTGCCTTGGCCCCTTGTCTACCTGCTGACCTCATTTTTACCCAGCTTGTCCCTCTCATGTTCGTGAGAATGCAAACTGCTGTAAGTGTTGCTGTTTTAAAGTGGAGAGTAGTTTGGACACCTTAAGTATAAACTGTAATAAATTCCTTCAATAGATAGTTTGACACTGGGTTTATCTTGATGCAAATTTTTTTTCTTTCTCTCCCTAGCGACCAATACCATGCAGACTGGCTGCAGCAAGAACTTTACTAGTATATCTCCGTCATATGAGTACTCAAGAACAACGAGACCATATTAGTAACACTATTGTATCTGGTGAGAACCTTTGAAACCTTTTGTCATATAACTGTATGAGCAACGAAAAGTATGTTTACAACAAAACTCAATTGAGAATCTTTATTGTTTTGAAACATACATGTGTTGTGCAGATTTATTTTCTATCTCATGTGCAGTTAAAGGTACTGTATATGTACTGTCCTTTTACTCAGTCTTATGAAAATTTACATTTTAATGATCTCCCTCAAGGCTATAGCCATTATAACTACTTTTGAGTTTCAGATGTTCATAAAGCTACACTTGAAACTAAAGTCATGTTATGATGGCTGTGGAAAGTTAGATTTAGCAATAGTATTAATATTTTTGTCTTGATTTCAGAGTTCTGTGAAGGGACTAGCTGCCATAAACGTATGCTGTTCCTGAATATAGCTACTATGGTGCTTGAAATGTTTTCAAAGTCCTTCTTTAAGACTTATTTCTATAGACCCCTGTTATCCTTGCATGGTAAGTAATACTGCCATTTTACTGTGTAGAAAAATACTACAGTGCTGTATCAAGAAAAGTGTCCTCTCTACGGAGGGTCTGTTTATAAAAATATGTAGTTCATCCATCAGCAAATAAGACATATTCTAACCTTGAAGGGAAGCTCTGTATGGTGACTAATGATTTATTTGTAAAGTTAAATTTATTATAAACGTTAAAGAAAAATCAACAGCTTTCTTTGTAATACAAATCTTCTAATATTCACAGGTGATCGAGTTCCAAACATTCGTTTAAAGTTGGTCACCATGTTGCCACAAATGAAAGCTACACTTTCCTTACCTGATGATAAGACAAGACTTCAGGTTGGTATCATTCTGAATTTCTCAACTGTAATACATATAGTTTTCTGTTAACAGAAAGTATTTTTTTTTGCAATGTTTTGAAACAGATATTTTATTTTATAGATGTAAACTAATTTCTTAGTCCACCCAAGTGTAATTTTTGCTAACCTGTACCTTATTAGGAAAGTAAAAATCTTCTGGTTAAATTGTTCTCTCGTAAGCAATTGTTGCCTACAGGGTACTTCATTTATTGGCGTTTGCTCTTATTCTGTAACCTTTGATTTTTACCATGTCTGTTCAGCTCCTTTAACTTGGCCTTGCTCTAGTTTTTACCTCCTAATTAAGAACATATATATTGTGCCATCCTTATTAGAATTGAGATAATTTAGAATAGTACATATAGTAATGTGTCCGATTAGTCACAGCAGCTCTTTATTGAAATTATTACACAGATAACTTAATTTCCACAGACCTTAATAATTGTGTTTTTCATCCGATTCCAGGAACTTGAAACAGTAGTTGGAAGTCTGCTAATGAGTGAGGGTGACAGAGATGTCTCTGCAGCTATATCAGTTACTATATCTCAGCTAGATAAAATTGAAGTGTGTGAGAGCCAGGTATGGTTTTGTTATTTATTTCTCTTATTTAATATGTTAATTTAGCTAGCTTATTTTAAGCCTTATGTAGTCATATTAATATGTTTGTATGGTAAACAAACTATTAGTCTAAGTAGTGGACGACCAAATAAAAAGATCCTGCTACCTTAAGGGGTGAACTATTCAGTAATAAGTATGGCGTGTGTTTAGGATTGATAGATCGATTGAGAAATATCTGCTGTTTTGTGAACATGTTGATGCTTTTGCTCTTCATGTCTCTCATACATTTTATTGTTTATTTTTTGGGGATTTCTTCTTTCCTCCAACTATTGTAGTACAAGAAATATCTCGGGTTTCCACCCTTGGTATTCTTCGACTACGTTGTGAAACATTGGAGGGGTAGCAGAACAATTTTTTTTCACTAAATATTTGTGTGGTTCCCATCTTTGAACTGAGAGATAAGGCTGTTTAAACCCAGTGTTCTGCATTTTTAAAACAATTTGTTTAAGGAATTATTGTTAGCCATACTCTCAGTGTGAATATGCCACTGTGGTTAAGAAGATTCTCAGTTAGATGTCTTTGTTTCTCTCTGGTTTAAGTATGAGCTTTCACCTTTGTGAGGGTCTTCATTTTTTCTTGTGCATTTCTCAACATAGCAAAGAAGTGCAGTGCTATATGGATTTAATGCTTGGGAAGTAATTCTACTGATAAAGCACAGTGCAACTTAGAATTTTAACAGAAAAAGCTAATTCCTGATTTTTATTTTCAGCGTGGATCTCCAGAGGGAGAATCTGGGGGTCAGGAGACTGAGGATGAGTGGAAAGAACGGCAAGAAAGGAGAGCTGTAGGGGACTCAAAGTCATTGGATGTGAAATCTCCAGGTAAGTTTTTAATACCTCATTGTTTAGGCCTAGCGTAACAGCTAGAACTGTGAAGATTAGTTGTCATGGGAGAATTCTTTGTCCATAGAAATTTCACATTAATATTTTACTTATTAAAGTTGTAATCGGGATTCCCGTGTCTACAGTAATTCATTAGTGATTGATGTTTACTTAGAAAGTGCCAGACTTCAATTAATTGTTCTACAGTACTGTATGGATTTATATAAAGAAATGTTGAAGTGGCCAAGTATATATCATACTCATTATTGGTATTGATGATGCTGTGGAACTTCAGAGCAAAGTTTTAATATGTAGTGAATAATGAGGATGAGAAATTTAGTGATAAACATTACTTGAGGTCCATCTCTCGTTCCCTGGAAGAACAAGATTGTATTCTTGCTTAATTCTTAATTGTCCCCTCATACTGAATTTCATTATTAAATTATATTAATTTCCAAGAATGTTCATGTAAATATAAATCGTTGCATACCCTTTTATGTAAACATTTTTTAGTAATTTCTTATTAGTTATCATGCTAGTAGCCCCATAATGTAAATAACAGTACGGTATGCCCATTATTGTTTTGAGTGATGTGTTCACAGAAGAACTCTGATAGTATTCGTATTGGTGCTTCATTAATTCCATGTTTTTATTGTCAAAGATGGAAGCCGAACTGAAAGTACAAGTCTTGGTGAGAGACATACAACATCAAGATCATCGAATCGCCGCAGTTCAGGCTTGGGTAGACTGCCAGCATACCTAGAGCGAAGACGGAGTAATTCTCATGCACCAAAGCAACCTCCTGATGAATGTACAATACTTCGGTATGTTTTTCAAATCTGGTGGTGAAGTTTTATCTGTTCAGTAATTTGTTGAAAACATTATGAATAAAGCATAAAAATAGAAACTGATAGGAGTTTTTCTGAGGTATATGGGAGAAAGTAAGTTCTTTAAAGAATGGGAACTGCATACAATGCATTTTGTTTTCTATAGCTTTGCTGAGTTTTTATGATTAAATATAAAAAAAGTTTACCTGTGAAGAATTAAAACGAGAAGGATGAGCTGTCACAAATGAATATGGTTTTAATAGCGAATGTCAGCATTAAATTATTCAAACTTTTAATTAAAAAATTTGATTCGCTGCTGATAGTGGAGTATCAATGGAGCGTATGAAAAATTTATTGCCCTTGACTACCATTCATTAATGAGATTTCTTGGTTTAATTTCCATTTTATTCAATATCTCGGGTAAACAGACCAGGCAAAGTAATACTTTTATGTAAGTGGAAGTAAAAGAATGTTCCAGTTGAACTTGCCTTAAGAGTGCCAACCAGTAAAAGAGCAATGGCTATAAGAAAAAATGAAAAAAATTTCATCAAAATTTGTCTTTCCTTTATAATTATGTACATTAACATTCTATGATGAAAATCAGTTCAAAAGTGATACTGTACAGTATACACTAAGCAAATGTATAGATTTGATATTAGAGTATCCCTTATATACTGTCTCTATGTATCTCAGAAATTTCCTGCATATGTTAGTGACTACATTTTCTCTGCTTGAATATGTTATGAAATGCATGCTCATTTATTTACCCATTTTACATTCTTTTTGTAATTTCCATCCACTCATATTTGTTTCGTTATGTAGTCAAGCCTCATAAATTAGCATCCTAGTTTACAGGTTTACTAAGTAAATGTGTGCTTTTATGAATGCTCAACTGTCCAGTCAGTCCTTTTACAGTACTAAAATAAATATAACTATCGGCCATTTAATTTCCATCAGATCAAGGCTTGAAAAAATCTATATTGAGAATCATTTGCATGTTTACATTTGCATTTTAAAAGGATTGAGGATTGAACAATGTTGCACGCTTTATGTAAAGTTGACCCCATCATTTGCTGGTTGTTGGGACCTTGTGAAATTTACTTGTAATGCAAAAGAATAGCATCGTTGACATTTTGAATTGTACGTGCCTTGGTATAGCATGCTTTTTTAATGTTTTGATATTAGTAATGTTGAACAAATTATACTCCTAATTGTCCTTTCAACCATCAATTAAATGAACTCAGAAACCACCTACCAAAATCATGGGCATCAACTGTACATATTTATTTGTGTAAATGGTTAATTGTTTTATTGTTTCTTTATTACATTATTAATTATTTTTCTGTTTTGTTTGCCACTTCCTTATAAACCTTCTCCTTTTGTTATTTATTTTGTTTTCAGCAGTTTACTTTCTTTTGACAGTAAATATCTAAAGAAGAATTGCAGAATATCTACCTGGCCTTATCGGTAATTTCTCCTCTATTTCAGATTTGTTTTATTTTAGACTATTTTATTACTGTGTGAACAGTACATGTTTATGCTTTACAGTTTCTTCTTTTATTTTCATTTCTGTTATGATGAAAGACCTTTTTGTATCTTACATAGCATCCTATTGCAGTACACCAAAGTAAATAGTTTGTAGAAATCCGATAAATCTTAATTTTCCCCAAGTTTTATATTCATGCTGTATTTCCCTGATTTCAGGACAGATTAGTAAAACCACGCATTATCAGGCCCCCAAATAACAGATTTAATAAGGAGTTAATTCTCAGGGACATAGTAAAGTGTCATTACAAGTTTTTATCATATAAAAATTGTGGATTGCTTCCAGTTATTTTTCTTGGTCACTAATGTTTATATAAGGTAAAAACATATCAGAATTAAGAATTAAAGTAGAGAGAGCAAAATTAAGTCCAATACAGACTGTGACATCCAGGTATGAAATGGATGTCATGGGGTTGGTTTTTATTCTGTATCTGTAACAAGTATTATAAACCATAAGCAGATAAAGTGAAGTTTACTGCATTGATGTTAAAAGAAGCAAATATTGTTATACAAAAGAAGCAAATATTGATATACTTACTTTTTATTAGTTAATAAGGGAAGAAAAATGCATTTCCTTTCTCGTGCCTTTTATGTTGTGGCTTGTTTGCCTCATAGAACCAGATTCTTGTTTATTTGTTTGCTTTTCTAGTGTTTTAAATTACAGTAGGGATAGAAATTCATTGTTGTCATGATTTGAAATGTTTCATGATTTTTTACTAATGTATTAATTCAAGTTTTTTTTAATGCAGTTCACATTACAGTAGTTTATTTGTAATGGAGTTTCCTTTTGTTCATTTTGAAAACAGTATTGGATTTCCATAAGAATTAAAATGCAACAAGAGACCTTCCAAATTGTAATTTAATGCTAAAGATGTGAGCCTGTCAGTGCCAAGGGCACTTGAGTATTTAATTGTTGTATAGGGTTTGTTACATTCAAATCAGTAAAGAATTATTACAGATTTCAAGGGAAAGCCAAGAAAATTTTTGGTTGGTAATGATTGACTGATTAACATACACCTACATTCTTAATCGAGCTTTCTTACGTACATGTATGTGTGCCATTAAGTAATTGGAGATGAAAAATACTTCCAACAAAATACATTTAAAAATTCAAGCAGTTGAGATAACCTGAGGAAGAATACTTTATTTCACCCTGAACTAGTATTTAGAAAATAGATCCTGCATTTTACTCAGAGAGCCAGTTAGTGGATAATGCCATTTGTTTGGGACTGCTTATGTATTCCTGTTAAATTGATTTCAGTGTGAATACTAAGCAATCCTTTTTTAACAAAAAACTTTCTAAATTAATATTATCAGTATACCTTTTTACAGATCATGGATGATAGACGTGTTTTAATAAAAGAAAGCTTTTAGTTATATTGAGGCTATTTTAATTTAGATGGGACGTCTCTCAAAAAATGTTAGTAAATGGCTCATATTTCTTGTTAAAAAATTCAAACCTCTCTGTAGTTCAAATTGATATTGATTTGCGTACTCTAAGAAAATTAAATGTATATGGAATATAATTTCAGAGTACAGTACAACCAAACTGGGTGTCTGACCTTGACATGTTCTGAGTTTCCAGTGTTGTAAGACATGTTTTGGATAGTCTCCTCGTTAAGAAAGAGTTTCTTAATCTGTTTGATTCTGTTTTATTTTGAGTGACTTGTATCTACTTAGAGAAAAGGAAATTCCATCCCTTACATTTTGATCATTTTAATTAATTTGCTTTTTTCCTTTACGTCCGAATTTTGTTGTGTTTGTGTTATTTTAAGGCTTGTTGTACTTCCTTGCCCATAGGAAGGCAGAGTATGGCATTTTTTTTTCATATATTACTGCCCTGATCATGTACTGTACATTGCTTGCGGCTGATGTCCTCAATTTCCAATGCATGAAGGCATATAGGTAAGCTTGCTCCTGATATCAGTCTCGTAACGTTTTGATGTAGCTCTGGCTGTCGTAAATTTGAAATAGTGCTTCGTTTTGTCAGATTTGCAATTACCAGTGTGCTTTAGATTTATGTTTTTCAGAAAGTCATTTTTGCACACCGGTAACAATATCTGCAGCATTACTAGGGGATATTTTCACATTCTTGGTAAAAATTGGGGTTTCTAGTTCACATCATTGGAATAAAAAAGGCACCTGACAGTTTGTATTTTGTAAAGCTTCCCAATCATACTCACCATAAATGAAAGACAAGTCATAAATGAAAGACAAGCCATAAAATTCATATTTCTTGTCCCATAATTGTAGGGAACGTTAACCTAAGAAGCTGAGATTTTCATTGACATTTAGTCTCATTCAATTGTGCTGATGAAAATGAAGGGGCTGCAGTATTAATAAACTTTGTCCCTATCAAATCTTCCATGGATGGAAAAAATGTCCTGGTTAATGAATGCAGATTCCTTTAGTAAACATAAATGTTCCATATTTTAAAATTTTTGTGATTTATCATAATCTATAGTAAATCATTCAAAAGTTCATTTAGATAGCCAGTGCTTAGAAATCCAGTCATAAGGTTTCACATTTATCTTCTGCCAGAACAGTAGATTGGAACTTATTGAATAATTTAAGAACTGATTGAAGTAAAATAATATTATTTGGTTTTTAATATCTTGGCATTTTTGCTAATAATATTTATAAGTAACTGAGGAAAGGAAATGTGCTTTTTGAAGTAATGATGTCACTTTTATGTTTGGAGATTTACTCTTGCAATATTTCTTGTTATTTTATGAAAGTTACTGCCATACTCAGTTTCAGTATCTTGTACACTTTAAATTCACAAAAATAGGATGGTTGCACTCCATCATTTAACAGAATTACAAATTGAAGACTTATCATAGTTTTTTATCAGTGAATATGTTCTGAATATCCTCTAACATGCAAGCTAATTAATTCACTATTAGATTAATATTGCCAAGCTATGTAGTAACAACATAGATGACAAAAATAAATTAAAATTGTAAACCACACCAGTACTGCATAGCATAAGGGCTGTTACCCTCAGGCAGGTGGCTGTACGCTTAGTGCCATTAAGGATTGTGAATAGAAGTTAACTATTTTAACAACTGATTACTAATTTTACTCCTATGTCCAGGGAAAGGAAAATAAGCTAACCTCCCCTGGGCAAAAACTAATATGTAAACTTAAAGCTAACTGGGGCATGGGCCAAGGATATTTAGTGACAAAAGCCTTTTAAGTCCTGAGGTAATGTGGAAGTAGGCTGGAAAAGTTAAATGAGGCACACCTTGGAATGTCACTTTTTGACAAAGTTTTACAATTTGCATTTGTTTGTTTCATGGGTGGTTACTAAGTTATAATTCTCAATTTTTTTTTAATTTCACAAAATTTGTGACATTTCCACTGTTGCATTATTCTCTTTGTGTCAAAGTGTGCCCTGGACAAAAAGCCTTCTTGGCTTATAATTTTACAAGTATGAGGCTAATAAGATTAGGCACACCTACTTTTCCACACTGATATTTCATTTCTGATCTTGGGTATGGCAGTTAGTCTTCAGATTATGGGATTCTGGATATATCTCATTGAAAATATACCTCTGTAGTTCTTAAACCTTTCACAGTAAAGACACTATGGCAAGAGTTTTAGTTAATTGCTGGTATACATTGTACAAAGTAATTCAGATTCATTGTAAATATATGGCAAAAATTTAGCAAATGTTATTTGGATGTTCATTTTTGTATCTATGAAGTTTTCAGAATTAAGCAATGATGGCTGGAGCTTGCATAGGCAGTATTAACAATATTTTTTAACCTTTTATCATTTTAAGATAAATGTCTTTTTTGTACTGTATTCATGGGGGTTATTATTGCCATTGTTAAGCATTTGCATGCTACTCCCTCTGTGGAGGGCATTATTGTATCAAAACTCCACTTTGAGAAAAATGTTTAACTTTCTGGGCAATCTACATTTAAAGGCTTGGCTGAACATTAAGACAGGCATGTAGGTTTCACTGGGTGACACAGGTCAAGCCCAGAAATAGATTTTTCCTTTGTCAAAATCCCTTTTATGTTGAAAGCATTAAAATTTATTATTGTGTATAATGAAAGCCCTTATTTATTTATAAAGAGTCAAAGTATGAAATTATATAACATTATTACTCTTTTTTCTGATGATCACTTGAAAGTTGCAAAATATAAAAATATAATGAGATGCTGTCCTGAACATTGATAATTTCAGTAATACTGTACTGACACAGTGTGCCAAGATTTTCATAATCTTTGCATTCCCCATAGGGGGTTAGTGCCACCAGTGCACCTCACACAGTGAACTGTAGGCATTACTTAAGGTTCTTTGCAGCATCCCTTTGGCCCCTAGTTGCATTTCTTTTACTGTTACCTCCTTTCATATTCTTTCTTCCATCTTACTTTCCACCTTCCTCTAACAGTTGTTTAATAGTGCGACTTGGAGGTTTTCCGCTTGTTAACCTTTATAACCTTTTACTACCAATTTTCCTTTCAGCACTGAATGACTTCATAGGTCCTAGCACTTGGCCTTCAGCCTAAATTGCATACTGTATTCTATTCTATTCCATAATCTTGGCATTGTGACTGCTGAATAAAAATGATGTTTATGATTAGATATTTGAAGGCTCCATTCATTATTGTATTATTAGTTCACACTTTCAGTGTTTGTATACAGTTTTGTTTTTCAAATAATTTGAGGTACTCTTAAGTATTATGAGCACAAAACACCCAGATAGCATTATTTTTGCATGGTTAATTGAATCTAACCAATTAAATATTTTGAAATCTTATTCTAACCTGTATGTACATGTGCCTTCCAGAGGTGCTGGGTATCAAGCTTCTACTACTAATACATCTAACTCCACTACTAACAAAACTGAGTGGTCTCTTGATGATGACGATGACGATGATGAAGAATTGGATATTAGTGACATTTGTGATGAAGTATTACTAAGTCCAGAGGAACCAAGCATTGACTGGGAGGAACAGTTATCCCCGCAGTCCCCAAGAATCACGAGAGATCCACCCTCCTCTAGCTCTTCCTTATCCAGATCACCTCAGCCACGAGATAGGCTTGTAGAAACGAGGGATAGACAGCATTCTGATGCGAAGGATATTCTCTCTACTTCAAAAGAGAATCTCTCCACCTCAAGAGATAGATTGCTAGAAGCAAGAGACAGACTTTCAGAATCTAGGGGAAGACACTCCCGTCGCCCTCCAGCACTACAGACTGATGATAATGAGGATGGAGATAGACTTTCAGCAAGAGAGGTATTTTGGTTAAGAACTTCTCGTCCAAGATGGCGTCGGAAAGTTGCTTCAGCTGACACAAGTCCAGAAGAACCACGTCGAAGTAAATTTGGCCGAGGACTTTCCATAGATGGTCGAGGAAGTCACTCGGACACAGAAGATCCTGATATCCTGTATGATGGTCGTAGACACAGTAGAAAAGAAACCAAAGAACTTGTTTCAGTGACTCATAGCACAGCCAGCCCTCCTAGCCCTCATGGAATGTATACTTGGCCTCCGCAGCATACACGGCACCGTCACCATAGTGCATCAGAAGCTGATGAATTTGGCGACCAGCAAGAGCAAAGTCATTCCCAACCAGGCCAACACTTTGAAAGTCAGTTTGATTCAATTGATAGGCATCACAGTCCTACACCCCATTACGATACACCATCAGTTCATAGTTCAAGGCGTTATGACTTATCTCCCCGGAGGGAAGATTCAACATCTTATGAATCTCACGCTGATTATGAAAAATCAAGACACCAAAATAAAAATAAGCTCTATGTTGGCTCTGCAAATTCCTATTACGGTTCTTCAAAGCAAGGATCTCGCTCTCCAAAGTACAGTTCCTCGCTACGTTCTGCAGACCCGTCTTCACTTCAGTCACCCCTGCATGTACAGTACATTGAAAATATAGATGAAGATAATAGCGGCACAGGTGCTCGCCAGTACGGTTTATCCCCACCACCATTACGAGATAATAAACCTCCTCGTTTTGTTCATCCACGTGATGCAGATGACACGTACATCTACCACGGTATTACCCCAACTCTTGCACCCACCCACCTTTCTGCTGTATATTCTCCACATTCCTTACCAACACACTTTTCTTATGATCATCCTGAGGAATATTTATCCTCTCTTGCCTTTACAGAACCCTACAGTCCTGATCCTTATCACACAGAGATGTTGGCTGCTGCTGAACTTTATCCAAGAGAACCATATCCCCAATACAGGTATGAAGGTGATCGCTCCAGAGGTTCCCGTGAGCATGAGCCAAGATTAATAGAGCAACAGCCTCCTCATTCTTATTTTTTACTTGATACAGCTGAACTGGCTCCTTGGTCATCTCCACCAGCATATCCAATTGGACCACTTGGTGCCTCTTGGCTTCAGCATGGCTTACATCCTTTAGCTCGTATTCCTTCTTGCCTTATCCCTACCCCTTATTCTCGCCCCAGACCGCATGCACCTCTTGCATCCCCTCCATGGCGTCTTACTCATCATGCTTCTTTCCCCAGCATGTCAACACTCGACCCTACCACGGATGAATTCTTGGTTGATGCCGGTATACGTATAGATGAATCAGTCATCAAAAGTCGACTGCCAACTCCCCAAAGTGGTCACTCCAATATGTCTCGATGGAGAGGTCCCAGCAGAAGCTATGGCAGCCATTCTTCTGTTAGTAGTGAGGGAACAGGAATTGATGTCAAGAACAGAGGGAGCAACTACAGTAGTTCACGTTTACGACAGCCGTCCTCTCTTGGGTCAAGTCGAATTCCTGCCCCTGGTTCAATATCTTCATCTCATATTCAAGATGATCAGGAGAGAGATGGTAGAGGTGGAGGGAGAAGGGATAGTTCGGGTAGTACTGGATCAAATAGTAGCAATGTTATCACAAGGTTGCGGCCACCAGCACGCTCCAATAGGCCAGTATCCACAGTTGCTTCATCAACATCTCGTGTTCCCTTACCATCTCGCTCAAAATCTTTAAGCCATGAAAATTTAAGAACTTCTCCTTCCAGATTAGCTCTTCCAACATCTCCCACAGAGTCCCCAACCTCTTCAAGAGCCACTTCTCCACGCACTTCACCACAGGAAGCAGACGAGCGTCCAAGAACCCTAGCCGTCTCAGGATCGCGGTTAAGACAACCCCAGGTTCGCACTCCTAGAGGAAGAGGTTCAAGACCAACAAGCTGTAGTTCTTCACCTGGTGGATCACGGTGCTCATCTCCTGGAATGGAAGTACCGGTGAGTGGTTTTGGTAGAGGAAGTCGAAGCAGCAGTCGAGCAGGAAGTGCATCATCATCTCCTGCTTCATCACGATGTTCATCACCTGGCCCAGACGAAATGCGTTCCTTATCACGTAGTTCTCAGCACAGGACATCATCTTCAAGAACAGGTTCAGGTGTTTCTCGTGCCGGTCACCGCTCTTCAAGCACCACACCAGATCAGCATGTCACCACGCCACCCTCACCAGTCCCTTCGTCGCGAAACCATCGCCAGGGTTCTTCCATTCCGAAACCCTCATCTGGGTCAAGGGGTAGAACTTCTGGTAGTAAGCTGCCTCTTCCAACATCTGCTAGAAATTAATTCTCTTGCTGAAACCAAAGTCATGCTTTTATTTATTTATAATTAAATTATTAGTTCATGTAAATATCGACTGTAAATATCTCCCACACCATCACCAGTAATGATACATGCAACTCAATATGGTAAGATATTAGAGATTAGAATTTAGTCTTGTTTTGAGCTAAGCAATTCATGGTTGTTAACTTACTTTATATAGTACAGTAATTTCATATTATGCATATTGACAGTTTCAGTTAGTGTTTCTTGTTTTCATTTAAGAAATGATGGGATGCAACAAAGTTTGTTGTTTATGAAACAAACAAGTTTCATAAGACAGTGAGCAAATAAAATGCCTGCATTTCTTATTAATTCTAGTCAACTTCTTGACTTAAAAGTTAATTTTAGTATTATCAGAATTTCCAGCAAAGTGGAAGAATGTGATTCAGATGCAGTTCTCTTGTCAGAGAATCGGTGCATTTACATCATATCAAATGTCACTGGTAAGAACATGGTGGTAAATACAGATGTTCTCAAAGTAACTTAGCATAAAAAAGTAATTGAGGTTTGTTGAAACTTCTCAAAAGTAAAGTAATTTATAATGTATGTAGCTATGTGCATTAATCAAGAATATTTTAAACCACTTTACACATCTGCAATGTATTGATTACTCGTTTTATATGAAAAACAGCAAAGTAAATTAAGAGTATTCTTACTAGTGTGTATTTGTTACATGCCTTAATTCATAATTCATATAGTATTCAACAATTTTTGAAGTCATTACTCAGCCTTTAGTATAAAATTTGCATCATGTGAAAAGTGCTTTAGGTAAACATTTCTTCTTGTACAACCTCTACACTGTGCAGCCTGAAATTCAAGCTTAATTGCAGTAAACTGTTTTACAAATAAGTATTGCATGTCATTTGAGTGGGAGTATTAATAACATTTGTCTATGTGTATATCTCCCACAGTACAGGTATATCACTAAATGTATCAAGGGATATGTTAGCTTTGATTAGTATCAAGATATATATTGGTGTACAGTACTTGACATGTCTAACAATTGTCTCCACTTCCCTTAGTGCTGAAAGAGCATTACTATTCATATTTACATCTTCTCGTCGAGATTGTTTTACAACTACCCCAACAAATAAAAATAATCAGTGATGAAATTTGTAGTGATTCATCTTATTGATGCTCTGTGATCTAAAGTAAATACTTTTCTGTCAGACAGCATGAATTTTTGCAGGTAGAGGTTGGGTCAAAAAGAATTCTAAATGTGCTTTAACTGTGTGAAGATTGCTCATTCAGGACATGTAACAGCCAAGGGCAAGAACTGAGTGTAATATTGTTTGGAGTTGTGTTCCTAATATGAGTGATTTGTAGACAAATTTAGTAGTACATACTTTGAAATATAAAAGTCTCGAGATGTCACATTTTGTGAAGATGTTGTGTTGTAGGTAATTGTTTACAAACAAATACAAACTCTACTTTTGCATAAACTTTCAAACTGCTGGTCTCTGTTTTGTGTGATGCTATCCGAATTACAATATTGTTACAACTAGGAGCGATGAACAGTGGTTGTGGTAGCTCTAGAGATAATACCAGAGTGGAAGGATCCCACGTTTAGCCTTGTTACCTTGTCACTTTTTTCTCTGAGGTGTAAAAATATACACCTCTCTCTTGGATATGTTTTATTTTTTTATGCTTGCAGAATACAGTATTCTCTATTCCATTATTTTCTCTCTTTCATCAGCATAGATGTAAGCATTTTTGTTGAACCGAGTTAAAAGCGGTCACTCTACCATTAGGTGTGAAATGAGTTCTCACCAAAGTTATTTCCTCTATCTTGTGTACTGACCAGATCATCCTGTATAGGGTGGTAGGATTTTATACCAAAAGTACTCTTGATGGCTACAATTGTATTTGTGCTCGTTTATGCATCGGTCAGCACTGTTTATTTCAGTTCCTTAAGGTTTTAGATCTGTATTGCTGAATGTTTCCCTTCAGCAGTAACTGTTTCAGCCCAAAAACCAGACTGAAGAAACCTGTACCAAAAGCTTCACATTCTTGAGGACAAGATGAATCATGGGCTCTTTTGGAAATGTACAAGACCAAGACACTCACAAATGATGACAATCACTACTTCAGCCCCACTGTTTGAAATATGATTGTAGGCAAATGTACACAATGGGTTCCAGATTACATTTCTAGATTTCTACATTTGTGGACTTTTTATACAGTTGGACAGTAGCATTTATTTGCACCATGAACATTTAAGAGGAGTTTGTGGTATTGGACACTTTAGCAGAGTTTATACTGAGGACTGAAAACTTGGTCAAGGAATAATTTTTTCTTCTCATTCAGTGTTTATCACAAACCACTTTTTAAGAGCATTGTTACCTTGCTATAATGGCTTAAATGTGAATAATTTTTAGCCAAGAATATCAGTATAATTGGAATATTAATGCTTACAAGATAGGGATGTTATGCACAACTTAGAATTTGGCAGTATCAGGGAATATTCCTATTCTGTTTCATACCGACTTCATTTGATGCTATCTTAGTCATGAACTGGATCACCTCAAGTATTTTTCCTAAAGAGTTTTATCAAAGTCAGTGTGCAGTGTCCCTTGAAGTATGTTGCTTAAATGGCACCAAACCTGACAATCCTACGTGTATAGATTAGGTTAACTGCGAGCTCATGTTTTTGCTACAGATACAGTAAATTGAAGGATGTTAAGGTAACCAAGTTAAAGAGGACTACTTCTAGTTCTGTGCTACCTAGACCACTGTTAATTGCCTTGGTGCCTGTAACACTATGGATGGTCTGTCAACAACTAAGAACACACTTGGAGGCTTATTCAAGGTAATAGTTTGTCTTTTAGAGAGAAGTGAAAGAGTTTTGAAAGTTTGTTATTTAAACATTTATTCTCTTAAAACTCATTTATTTCACAGAAAACTGAAATGCATTTATATTAATGCATTGTATCTTCCTGGTACTTACTGTAATTCAATACTTTTCATTGCATTTGGTTAAACTTGGTACAACATATTAATGAAAGAAAGTTCATTTTATCAAGCTGTTGTTTAGTCCTTCTTCATGATCACCAGTCTCTCATCATGTGTTTACATCACTAAGAAATGGATTGATTGCGGCAACCAGCATAAAATTAGTCTAGACTTTGACAAGAACTGACCCCTTGATTGTGTTGGTAAAACTATGATGGACAAGGATATCAAAGAATTTGGTATAAGGTATGCAAGTTAAACATTAAAAATCAAACACTTTTAGGCATTAAGGACATTGGATATTTTCTTGAATGTCATTTTAAGAAATATGGAGCTTTTGTTCATCAGTTTTAAGAAGTCTTCAGTTTTGAAAGAATGTATGTATAGTAAGGAAATGCTTCCATCTATTTGTGCTTGCATTTGTCTGGCTATCACTAAAAAGGGATGCACTGAAAGTACATTGATTACATATTGTGGCAGGTATTTCATGAAAGTTTCAAGTGCTTCATGCAATTTGGCAAGGTCTTTTGTCAAATTTTCAAATTGCGTGGAAAAGTTTTGCACTGACAGTGTGCAGAAATGTGGTTCATTCTCCAAATGCATACATTGTATGCAATCTTGTTTAAAGAATTTACATTGAAAATGTGAATTACTTTGGACGACTTCAAAATTTAGGCGCGGGAGAGCCAGTTCCCTTATTAATCAGAAATGGTGCTTTATATGTAGATAATGTGAATTCAGATTGTTAAACTAGTGATGACCTAGTAGGACTTTGCTTCTCCACTCGGAATTTGCAAGTAACCTTGTGATTCTCTACAACTTATATGTTAAGCCACGAGATCAAGTAGTTTCTCTTTATTATGTACATTACCAAATACCTATATTTTTGTTTTCATTTTGTTAAGAGCTAAGTTTACAGATCTTGTGTGGTCTAAATTTTGAGAGCGTAAACATTTCTTTGTGCCAAATTTCTAAGATCTACCATAATAAATTTGTTCCTTACATTTTCATCAGTATTAGGACTACTGTATGTACTGTCTAGTGTTTGCACATCATTAGAAAAAAATTATAAATCAGTAACTGGACATCAGGATTGAGATGCAGACCCAAGGATTTTTTTTTTCTAAGAAATTGTTTCCTGAAAGGATTTGTAATCCCCCCCCCTCCACCTTGGTATAAGCATTTTTACTTCACAGTATTTCACATTAAAAGCAAAATCTTTCAAGCCCCCACCCCAACAACTTTCTTTTTTGAGCAAATGTTAAGCCATTTATTGAGGTAAAGTGGTTATTAGGACATTCAAGTGAGATATTGGAGCTTGGGTGACCTTTAGGTTTTTATAAAGCTTTTGTCATGAATAAGATCACTCACAACCTCAGACTTCTCTAGACTCATGGATTATGCATAAGATGTGTGGACATTAGTATAATTAACAATACAAAAGCACTTGTTACTAAATGTATCAAAAGTTATTGCTAATATTTTATGACTGTTGTTGAAAGTTAAAGGTAAAGGATAGCATCATATCATAACCATCTACTGTAGCAACTATTTTACTGTATATGAATGGTCAAAGATGTAAAATTTGTTTTGCAGGTGAACTCTTTTTCTTAATTTTTCTGTTTTTCCAAGTGGTTAATATTGTCTAAATTAGTCACATCCTTGAAACAAAAGGTTTTCATATGATTTGCAGTCTTATAGAACCTTACATTCTTTATTTTAACTAATCAGTGTGGGAACAATGAGAATTCATTTTGTGCATTGAGTGAACAGGATGTTGCTGCTGCAGTGTGTATATTTGCTAATTATAACTATTCATTTTGAGTTTCAAAAGTAACTATTAAAGTTAGGGGTTTTTATACTGAGTAAAGTTCAGCTGATCATTAAAAAAATTTTAAAGTAAAATATTAAATCTAAAGGATATTTCATTGTGTACTACACAATAGGTGTGTGTCTGTTAATTTTTACTTTCTTTTTTGTTTCCCTTGTGAAAGTAACCTTATGAATTTTTAGAACACGGCTCATTTTCAGTATTTACAATAGACAGTGCAACATTCCCAAAGGGTTCACAGTTCTCATTCAAAGGCTCAGCTGTGTTAAAGTCTTAAGATTAACTTGAGCATGTCCCAACACATAATGCATACACTGTATGTGACATTAACAGGTTGATGCTAGCTGTGCTTGTACTTCTTGGTACTGTATTGAAAATATCATGAAGCTTAAAAATGAGTCATATAACATTAAAATCTTGGAATATTGTCACACCCAGAGGTAAAATTCTAAGTGATTAAAGCAGAATAGGAAAAAAACGGGGCAGTATAGTGTGAAAAATTTATTATTGCACTTTACATCCAGTATGACAAGAACTTTGAGAAAAACACTGGTAATTTATTGTAACTGTATTGAATTTGCAAAACTAGACATATATTTATCAAAAGAATTTTATGAAGGATGAAGATCTGTTTTGTAATCAGTAAGAGAGGCACTGGAATGGTATCATTGTTAGCTTTTTAACCCTCTTTTTGGTTACTAAACCAATTTATTCTCACTTTAAGATGTGTTTTCATTACTCATTGTTTACACATTCTACTCTTTCATTGATTTGGATTGTGTGCAGTGTCTAAACACCATAAATAATGAGAACTATAACGAGTTTAAAATTGTATTGTAACAAGATGATACAGAAATAGGAATAGCACTGGAAACATCCATGAATGAAAGTATGAAAATTACAATTACATGATCATGGAAATGTACAAGCTGATGTTAATACGGTATAATGAATTTGTCTCTATAGATCTGTATAGTAAAGTACGTTACTTGTTTGTTTGGTTAATTACTTTTGTAGACTAGCCTTATGGTAAGAGTTTACCTCTTGTTGAATTTAAAATATAATTTATTTAATGCAACAGTGGAGGGGAAGAATGAATATTCGGGAAGGTTTTGTGACTGTTACCGAGTTTTCAAACAATTATCCTTTATTCATGAAAAGGAACTTTAGGAAACCAAAAGTTCTGATAATAAAGCAGTTGGTAATAAGACAAGAAATGAATGTTCAGCATGTTCAGATTGCCAGATTATTAAAAAGAATCAGGAGTCTGGATCAGTGTAATTAACTTAAAATGTTAGATACATAAATTTCCGAAATGAATAAATTCAGAAACTACAATGTACATAACTGTCAATATTTAATTTATCAGTACAAAGTACTTACTTCTCTAATTTTAGTATTTAGTTAAAGATTACATAAAACTCTGAAGACTATACAAAATTCTGATGTTAGTTTAATGGATGACACAAGATGACTAAGGTATGTTTTACTGTCAGTATTCTCTCAAATCTATTTTTCGTGAAATTGTGGTGCAGTAGACATTTGCCAAATATCAAATTGAATTTTATTTGATCTGTAACAAAGCCTTACTTTTCTTAGTGTAGAAGTGGAAAGAAAAGAGACTCCTATTTAAATACCTGTCATGTGCTTTTGACATAGCTACATATAAATATATTCAAATAGCAAATTACTTCATTGTAGCCTAAAACAAAAGGATGGGTTTTATTTAATAAACCAATGAGTTTATGAATATATTGCTTGTTATTATCCTAAGTGTTCTTCAAACGCTCTTTACTACATAAAAACATGTTCCTTCACAGCAACTTTCCAAAACACTAAACCTTTTTGTGTTATTACTGTTCACAAAACTCAAGTAGAAAGACCATGCAGAGAATTTGAATCGGTAATGAGTCGAGTGGTAGTTTGACTGCAAGTCGACCCTTCTACAACAGAGGAATCTTCAAATTCTCATTTGCTATGCCAGTCACTTCACTGTTGACAGCAACTCATTAAAGAGAAAACTTGTACATGCATTTGCTCGACTGTTGCCTGTTCTACAAGAGGAACTCGATATATTCAAGTTTCACCATTCTAACAATCAAGAGCCACCATCATGCTGTTATTTAGTATGTGAAAGCATGTCTTAGATTGAGGATCATCACAGTGACCACCAAAATTTCATTTGTGTGCAAGGCTAAATACCTGTTTGGAAGATAGCCAAAAATTATCCTGCTTTTGTGAACTGAATGACTGAAAAACAAAATAAATTTGTTTCTTCACTGCTTCTTTAGCCACATAGTGCCCACATTACAGTCGTGAATGTACCCAGCCTTGTATTCCAGATAGAAGAGCAATTGTTCATGCACACACTGCCTTTACCACAGGTAGGAACTGTAACTCCTCCCCCTCTTCACTGACCTGCAATGCTGTGAACAGTTGGAAAATTTCCACAGGTCTTGTTTGGCAATCTTAAGTTTCCAGTCACTTGTAATCCATCATTAATTACTTATTCCCCACTTCGTTATTGCTAACTCACCAGATTTTTCAGTTTTTATTTTGGGAATCGGTGTCAAGTGTGACATTTTTACCTAAAGGTATTGTCACCACTGGAGTGTCAAGTGGGACATTTTTACCTAAAGGTCACTAGTTTTTATACACAAGCTGGTACCTAGTTAACTGGTCAAGATACATTTGCTAGGTATTTTTCCTATTCCATTTACCCCTCTCACTTGGTTTATTACATTTTGTACTTTCAGTATACTTTTTGTACTTTCAGTATTTCAAGTGTAGCTTGTCAAACAATGTTTGCCTTTGCTCACTTGTTAAGACGTGGATGGTCTCCACTAATTAGACGTTCTTACAAGCTGAGTTAAAGGAAATGTGCTACTATGGACTTCTCAGTTTCTAAGTCCTCTGTTTGCTGGCCAGCATTTGGATCTTTGCCCACAACTTATCCACCTGCAATGCAACCTGTCAGGAGGAATCCTGTTGTACCTGCTGTAATTGTTCATGGATCATGAGACTTCTTCACTTAAAAGCAACTCAGCATTATACTAAGAGTTAATCCAAGACATGGCCATGTGCTAGGTGATTGATGAAAGTCAACCAGTAAGGGCAACTGCTGTTTCTACTGCTGTGCTCACTACTATTGGCCCTGCTGTGCCTGTTGCTCAATTCCACCTACTTTCCCAGTAATGACTGCTGTAGCCTTTTCTGTTGCAGCTTTTGTCTGCGTTGCTGCTGTCTTGTTTTTCCTCTGCAAGCTGCTTTTCATGAGTTTTGCTAGATTTGCTGAACCTCCTCCTGTTGCACCTGCTGTCCCTGTTGCTGCTCTGCCTTTTACTTTGCCTCTGCCTGCTGCCCTGGCCATGCAGCTGTTGTCCAAGTTGTTGCTTTGCTTCTGATAGCTGCTTCTGCCGTGCTTGCTTCACCTGCTTCTGCTGTGCCTCTTAATGTAGCTCTGCCTGATACTCCAGCCATTACTGCTGTGGCCACTACTACTGTTGCAGCTGTTGTGCCTCTTGTTCAGCTCTGCCAGCTGCTTCACCTTTGATTGATGCTCCAGCCACTACTACTGTGGCAACTTCTCCTGTTGCACGAGTTGCTGCTGTACCTCATGCTTTGCCTCCAGTTACTGCTCCATCCATGACTGATATAGCCACTTCATATGTTGTGTAAGCTAAGTATACCTTAGTTTTACCAGACCACTGAGCTGATTAACAGCTCTCCTAGGGCTGGCCCGAAGGATTAGACTTATATTACGTGGCTAAGAACCAATTGGTTACTTATGTTGTACTTGATGTTTGAATCATTACTGTGCCTCATGCTTTGCTTCCCATTGCTGCTCCAGTTGCAGCTGTTGTGTATGCTGCTGCTGCACTTCTTGCCTTGCATCTGCCTGCTGTTTCTTATATGCCTGCTGCACCCACTGTCACCCCTGCTGTTGTGCCTCTGCATGCTGCTCCAGTGATAACTTCCCCAGCCACTTCTCTTACAGTTGTACTACAGTGCCTCTGGCTTTGCATTTGCTGCTGCTGTTTCTATACTTGCTGCACACTTCTGTTGCACCTGCCGTGCCTCTTGCTCAGTCTCTGCCTGGTGCTCCAGCCATAACTGCTTTGGCAACATCTGTTGCAGCTGTTGTGCCTCTTTGTTTTGCCTTTGCCTACTGCTGAAGCCATGACTTTTGTAGTCACTTCCATTGCAGGTGTCGTCCCAATTGCTTCTGTGCATGCTTTGCTTCTGCCTTTATTGCTGTGCCTATAGTTTGGCCTCCACCTGCTGCTCCAGAGATGATTGCTATGGCTACTTTTGCTGCATTGGTTGTCCTTGTTGCTGCTGTTCCTTGCTTTGTCTGCTACTCCAGTGATGACTGCAGTGGTCACCACTGTTGCAGCTGTTTGTGATGCTGCTGTGCTGCCTCTTTGCATCCGCTGCAGCCTTTGCTATGGTTTCTACACCCACTTCTCCTGTTGCCTCTGTTGTACCGGTAGCTTCTTTGATTCTTGCTTTTCCTCTGCCTACTTTTGCAGCCATGACTGCTGTGGTCACTTCTGTTGCTGCTGCTGTGCCTATTGCTTTGTATCTGCCTACTGCCCCAGCCATTACTACTGTGGCCACTTCTCCTGCTGCAGCTGTTGTCCCTTCTACTGCTGTGCCTATTGCTTTGCATCTGACTGCTACTTCTGATATGCCTGCAGGACCAGCTTTCCCATTAAATGTGCTGCCCATGTTGCTTTGTGCCTTTTGTTTTGCTTCTGCCATCTGCTACTACTATGCCTGTTGCAGCTGGGCCTCATGTTTTGCCTCTGCATACTGCTCCAGCCGATTGTGACAGCTCCTTCTTTTGCACATACATCACTCTTGCTGCTGTGTCTCTTAACTTTACCTCTGCCTGCTGCACCTGCTTCTATTGCACATACTGTCCCTATTGTTACTGTGCAGTTTGCTACTCATGCTATGGCTGCTGCACACTTCTGTTACACCTGCTGTCACTATTGCTTTGCTGTCTGCTGTACTTACTGTTCTAGTTGCACCTGTCCTGGTTTTTGCTGTGCACCTGCATTAATGATGTGCATCTTGCTTTGCTTCTGCCCTTTTTGCTTGTTATGCATGCTGTCTCCACTCCTCCTGTTGCACCTACTGTCCATGTTGTTATTGTGAACCCGTCTTTAGTTCCTCCTGCTGGGTCTATTATGCTTCGTGCCACTAGACCATTTGCTTCAAGCTTTCCCAAAGAATGGTGCAGAGGGTGTTTGGTTCCTACATTTGTTTTATGGTGGTGCAGTATATATTTGAATAAATATTCTGAATGGCAGAAGAATGTAATTAAGTCCAGGAGATTTCAAAGACTACAAATGTAGGCTTCACATAATTGATGATTTGTATGAAAAAAGTTTTATATTTGAAAAGTTCAATGTTTGCCAAATGTCTTGATTCTCCTTTAGTTATAGCTGACAATCAATAAACTGGTAAGAAATGGCAATGTGTTTTTAGTTCAAAAATATCTCCTAGGCCACAAGGAGTATAGTATATTTCTAAAACACTGGAGATATTGTGAATCCTTACACTTGGAGATGAAGGAAGACTTGAGAATGCCTCCTACCTGTTCATTTGGCAAGTGATTCCCCCATGACTACTCGTTTCTCTTCTTCTACCCCTTCTTCTCTTACTGGAAAATTAAACATACTGCTAATGTATGCATTCCTCCTTGGGGTTTCAACTTCTGTTGCTGTGCCTGGGGTAAAAATAAGTCACCCTCCATCTGTGTCTACTATAATTTTTGGGCTTGGTCCTAATCAGCAATTTTTCCATTTCTCCTTCTCCCGAAAGGTGAGGTCTGTCTGGTTCTTCCCCATAATGACTAGGAGTAAGCCTCATATCTTGAAATGCTGGATTCCTGGTGGCTACATTTACCTTAACTTTATCTCTCCTTGCTGGTTCCTAGCAGGGAGGTCCTATCATAGCTGGTACCATTAACTGGATATGCTGTGCTCTTTATCAAGTGCTGCCTGCCTCTGTCTTATTCACCTTTACGAAAGTCCCAATCATGTATCTGCTAACTCTTTAGCCGAGTCTGTGACCAACAGTGCTTTTGGCAATTTGTCTATCATGGCCTGGACTTAATTCAATCAAAGTTACTGTCAGTAATGAAACCAAACAGAAACTTACTGGATGTTGGTGCCAACTGATTTGTCACCACCTAAGCTAGCAATGCCTTCATCTTGTGAAGCATCATCAATATAAAAGCCATTCATACTGCATGGCTAAGCGTTTGAGGAGACTGGATCATCTGCCTATGTACATAAGGATGGCATCCATGGCACTGGAAATATATCACAGCATAGTCTTACATAGTTTTATGCTAAGTCATTATTTGCTAATGAAGTTAACAGTTTTTTTTAACCTTTGCATACATAAAGTACTTCATTACACAACATTTTGCAGTTCATGCAATGTTAAACCTGGGAACTAGTAAGCCGAGGAATAGCTTCATGTGCCTAATAAGTTCACCAAAGCCATGCTGAATCTCTTAGGAAACACCATTGAAAATTAGTTATATAGTTATTAAAGTTAAAACAACAATGGGTAGGGGGAACAGTTAACCCATTAGAATGATTGACAAATGGAGAATGACTTTTAAAGAGTTGACCAATCAATACTACACATTTGAACTAGTGTTTCAAGTATCGAAAGCAACCTAAGGAGATCACCCTGACTGATGGGCTTCACTTTGCACTAAAATGGCACTTTTTCTGAATGTTGACCTGGTAAAACATTATTCCTACAAATTTTAATCCCATAAATTTTCTAAACAAAACTTTAAAAAAAGAGCATTGCAATTTAACTTACAAATTACCTATGCTTTACTGTCACCTGACAGCTGTCATTACAAAACATATATCAAGTACTATTTAAACTAAACAACCAAACTAATGTTACTCAGTTAAGTAGAAGGTATTTATACAACTGTAGTAGCTTCAGTGTTTAGATAGCCACCGACTCAACTTCTTTGTTCACAGAAGACGATTTTACTATTTCTTTTCGAGCATAAACACCAAACAGCGCCCACCTGTTAGGAATGATAATTACTACAGTACAAATAACACCAGAAAAATGCCAATATTTCATTAATTATTACCATACAACACAATGAAAATGCCAAAGCTCTGCAACAAAAACACTCCTGTAAAATGCCATAAGCACCCTCCACCAAACTCTAGAATAATGAAAAAATTATATAGTTTTCACATACAAATCATTAACTTAGCATTATACTTCAAACTAACTGCATTCAGACATGCACCAAAGACTACTCTACATCATGGGGGTAAAAGGAACCCCACTTAATAGATATGCATGCAACTCTTACATTTTTCACCTGCCCCCATTGCTATGAAGTCCCATTTTGGGAAGACCAATCTGATCAAAGTCCGAGAAGATCCTCTAATTTTGGTAAATGGTATTTATGTCCAAAACATAACTGTTAAATGCTCATGCATTTTAGTCAAATCATTGCCTTGGTAGTCTGTCTTCTTGGATGAGATGGCGATTGATATCAGTACTATATCAGCTCCACACTTATGATTTTAACTTATACTGTAGTATGAAATTACTGTACCAGATTCAGTCATGTTGTCAGCAAACTTGAGAACACAGGATTGTTCAGTGAGGGTAATGTACAGAGGACTTGCTAACTTGTCTGTAGTGGAATCGAGATAGCAGTGAGCCAGTTGTGTAGAAAGGGTAATTGCCTATATGGATAAAACTGGGATGAGCCATGGAAAATATATGAAAGTTTTTGCTCTTAATACATTGCCAGTGGCCATCAAGAGCTGAGGAAGTGAAAGGTATGTGTTGCAGGAGAGAGGAAACAGTTCTTTAACAAACAACCAAGAGTCTCCCTTGTCCAGCTGAAAGAAAGTGCCGAAGAGAGACGCAGCAAGCAGCACCTAGAGTTTAAGCCTACAGATGTCTTTCTCTTGTACAAAAGAATATGACCCAACAAAAAATTTCAAAATCTGAAGCTAATGGAACGGAATACATATAGAATTTTGGCCAAAGGCCAAGCGCTGACACCTATGAAATCATTCAGTGCTGAAAGGGAAATCAAGAGTAAACAAGTAAAAAATGCGTCGAAGCATGAAACAATCAGCCGTGGCCCATGAAACTTCAGCCATGGCCCGGTGGTGGCCTGTGTTGTTGGCACCTGTAGCAGTGCCAAACGCACAATCGGGACTAACTTTAACCTTAAATAAAATAACTACTAAGGCTAGAGGGCTACAATTTGGCATGTTTGATAGTTGGAGGGTGGATGATCAACATACCAACTTGCAGCCCCCTAGCCTCAGTGGTTTTTAAGATCTGTGGGTGGATAGAAAAAAGTGCGGATGGACAGAAAGCCATCGCAATAGTTTTCTTTTACAGAAAACTAAAAGGTATTGAAGGTTGTAACAGGAGGAAAACCTCGCAGTTGCACTATGAAAAATTGTTAGTAAAGGGTGGATAACAAAATGGAAGAAAGAGAATATGAGTGGAAGAGGTAGAATAAAAGGAATGAAAGGAGTTGTAGCTAGGGGCCAAAGGGATGCAGCAAAGAACCTTAAGTAATGCCTACAGTTCACTGTGTGAGGTGCACTGATGGCACTACCCTCCACAGGAAAAAAAAATCCGAGGCTAAAGTTTCCTTTGTTGACATTCATTGGTAGTTAGTCTCATGACATGGAAAAAGTGTAACTTATCAAGGCTCTGAGGATCCACAGTAGGATTAGCTTCTTGCAGCACTTACCACAACTGTAAGGGAAATCAAATTAAAAGGCCATGGAATAACTTTCACGCAACATATTCGCGGCAAAATAAGATACACCCAATTTCTGGCATCATTTTCAATCGGTATCCAAGAAAACAATGATGGTCCTTAAACAGTTGTCTTGTTTCACTTTATGATGTAAGAGTGTTACAACTACTTATTCTGGTACTAATACACTAGTAGCAATCTGCCACGTTTGATCAACTTTTTCAGGTTTGTAATAAAGCTAGTACAGTACAGTAATTTCCTGAGACCCGATAAATAGGGAGGGTCTGTGTGAGGAAGGGCATTCATTTGCAAAACAGAAGCTGGTAAGATTTTTTTAATTTTCATATAAAATGCCCTAAGGTCATCAAAATTTGGATGTGACAAACCATAAGGTTTATACATTACAGTAATTTTCTGTTTAATACTAATTTTTAAAGAGAAAAAAATTATAACTCACCCTGTAGTAACGAACATGAAAGACAGTATTATAAGGAAACCATATGTTGCTCGTGTGGGTAGAATTATAAGGAGTATTGAACGAAGTAGGCCAAGTGACTGGTTTAATGAAGATTGAACCCCATTAACAGCTCCTCTTTGTTGTTCTTCAACATTTTCTTGAAGCAGCTGTGTCACAGACAAGTCAGCTATCCACAGTCCTAAAAGGTTTAAGATGTTGAGATAAATGTTTACTGGAAGGCATACTTGTTAAAATGTAAAAACACCACCAATTTATTCCTATCTTGTGTCCTGTTAAGAGTGCTTCACTGATGCTATTATGGATGATTAGAGTGTCCTAACAAGAGCCATTAAGAACTTGAATTTGCAAAATCTCATCAACAAGTGTGTTTTACAAAACACTAGTTCAGGAGGACAAGCAATAGAAGTGTACAGTATCATGATCTAACCACCTGCAATGAGACCTACATACCTGATCTTGATGTGATGATCCCAATTAAAAGAAGAATAACAGAAGTAAAGTCAGTCTCCACCTCTCCACTAGTTTCATATTCTCCTTCAAACGTAGATTTCTCCGTGACATTTTGATCATATACAATAATAGAGTTGTTCACTGAACTTGGGAGAGACGCTGTATCATAAGTTATGACTGGATTGACAGTTACAGGACTTTCATTTTGGGTATCTGCAGATTTGCTGTATATTAAAGCAGACGCATCAAAGGGGCTGCCGGGAGCAAAGACCGACGCAACGCAGAGAACCAAGCAGCATGTTTCTGAACCAAAACCAATGAGGCCTGTTGTTGCCAAACCAAACTGTGAAAGAAAAATATATATTTTTTAAGTTAGTTTAATTACTGTGTGGTTTAATTACTATGTAGCATTAATGTTCTTCATAACTAACAAGTTGATAGAAAAAACAAGAGTGCTGCAGTATATTCACTGGCTACCCTTCTCCTCATCTGCAGTAAATAAGAGATTTTGTTGTCTCCCAGCAATCTTCCATAGAAAAGTAATTTATATACATTACCTGAGAAGGTAAATGCAAACATGTAAGTGTTGGATATTTCCTTAAGTATCTTGAAATAGTACTGTAATTTATTTTTTCATTATGTATTCTAGAAATTTGCATAATTCCAGATTTCCTCACCTTGTGAACTACCTTCCCTAACTTCAAAGAAAAATCTGTTTTCTCCAAAGCTGAGCCAGGCCTGTGGTCATGTCTTAGTTTAAACTTTTCATGGAAAACTATTGGTTTGAAGCTTTATGAAACAAAATTTCAGAGCAACTGGAACAATACCCAAAAATTCTCGAATGAATTATCATCTACTCATGTATGCTAATGTCACAAATGATTTTTTCTTCTTTGGTTTGATCCGAATGAATTGGTAGTTTAAATGGAAAAAGATTCAGCTACAAAATAAGTAGTACCCATACAGTATTCATAACATGGACTCATAAAAAATATTTCAGGAACAAAAATCAGATGCAAAAATGTCATTAAGATCATCAAAAAGGGAGATTCTTTAAAAAAATATAACATTTTTTCTTAAATTCAAAAAGAATTTTCTCTATCAAAGAGTTTAGTTTTCAATTATTAATTAAAGGTATTGGACTATAAAACAACTCTGCTCAAGAGATAATGCAAAGATTACCATCACTGTGGCACAATAGTCTTCAAATATATTCTTGTTATATTTGCTAGTAATTTTGAAATGCAAAATTTTCAGCCACAATTCACAGCTACTGTGAAAATCAATAGTTAGTCTTGCTCTTCAATCAGCACCCATACCCTGTGCAAGTGTAATCCTCTGGTAGTAGATAATGGTAGGATCACCAAACAGATTGAAAAAGCTCATGACATTTCTTTGTGCAAGACGAAACCCTAAGAAATTTCAGATGCAATGACAGTTTAGAATCTCTTAAGAGGGGTAAATTCATTTTTCAGTAGTTATGCTAGAGAGATGTAGACATCAATGAATTCACATTCCCTTGACACAACATTTGAAAATTTACATTTAAGGCACCCAGCCCTAATGAATCTAAATTATCACCCAAAATGTATCAAAACATATCTACAGTCTCAGAAATAAGCACTGTAATAAACAAATGCAGTACACAAACCTTGGCTCTTAGTATGGGGTACATTAAAGCGCCAAATATTCCAAAGAGCGAAGCTACTGCAGTCAGAATACCAAGAATAGTTTCCGATACACCAGATTCAAACACAAAACCTGGAATCAATTAAACTAATGAATATAATTTCAAAGAAAATACAACGAAAAATGTGAAAACTAGTGACTTGCAATATTACGACTGATAACACCTAACATTTATGTTCTAGAGAGTCTTGCCTGCAGGCAGGAGGAACCAATAAAGGGAACAGAACTGTAGCAGGATACCATACAATATCTTATTCTCTCCCACATTATGGTTAAAAGAATCTTACTTTCTCCAATTTTTGCCATAATCACTTTCAAGCTTCTTCGAGACATCATGAATGCCATAACTGTAACTTTTACTATTAGCATTTTCCATGAAAAGCTATTTGTCAAAACTAACTTATCCTTTATTATGCAGCAACATTCGTCTACATGCTAAAAGAACTAGTGGAATACCTGTACTCATTTAAATTAACATTGTAATTTTTCTTCACACAAAAATTTAGGAGGAAAATCAGAGAGTAAAATAGAGAAATTCATGGAGAGAGAGTACCTTATTTAATGAAGCTATACCTTGCTAAGTCATTTTACAGGGCCACAAACATTTAGTATTAAAGACATTCCATTAGAAAAAAGTAGCCTACTTCTTGCAATACAGTGGTCTTAAGCAAAAAGTTAGAACAGTGGAAATTACAGGACTGTAGCAATCAATTGAAAAATTCAATACATAAAGCGCAATACACGTACAGTGTAATATATTAACTAGAACTCATGTTTCTCTAATATACAGTACAAGGGAAAAAACATGCATTTGTAGAAAAATTATGGTAGTAAATTAAGAAAACATACAGTACTTGCACATTTCCCCTTCTAGAATTTAGGAAGCTCAACTTACATCTGTATATAACAAGTGTTAACCTTAAACCTACAGTAACCCTACATTGAATAGTAGCATTTAAGTACAGGGTATATTTGGTGTCCAGTAAACTTTTTTTTGCTTTTCTTTTTTTAGATACTTGCAGCCAAGTATTACACCAGTTAATCTTAACTTATGTTTTGTATGTTCTTTCAAAAGAAAAGTAATTAAATCAAACCAGTAGGCTATACTTAATATTCATACATTTGTGACAAACTGTTGAAAAATCAGTTTCAATATCATGTGTTGATTTCACACAAACATTTTCAGCACAAAAGCAGATGAGACACTTTCAGATGGACCATTAAATATGAATGTAAGACTTCCAACTGTCCTAATTTTTCTTTAGATACTCATTTCTTAACGGAATAAAAGCTTGCTTTTACAGTACGAATAAAAGTAGAAATGATAAAGAGATTTTTCATGCAGTTTAAGAAATTCTCATCAGTGCTGTAGAGTCAACACTGACAATGTGCGATAGAAATATAGATCTGTAGGGCACAACAAAGCTCAAAAAGAATAAATGAAAAAGCACATATAAAAACAGACTTACTGCTTCTTTTGCTTTGGGTTAACTACTCACCTCTGGAATAATTATCAAATGCAAGGACAGTCATATACAAGAGCGAAAGACCAAGGCCAGCATCCCTGACTGGATGTCTCATGTAGGCAAGCCAAGCACCCCATGCAGATACGAGACGATTTTTCAGAGCATCCCACTTTGAACTTCTAACAGGATCTACCACCTCACAATCATTCCCCGCCATTTCCTTACCAATCTGTGTATTAGCCACCCGGAGAGTGTTACCTTAAAACATAATACTCTAACATTTTGATAAATTGTGTTGGCAATAATTTTCATAAAGTTTACCGTTTAAGGGAAAAAAAGTACCTAGTTCCATGAAGTCTTATAATCAGATTAGAGACAATGGTGAATTTCTTATCCATCTTCTTACATCATGTTGTTAAATTACAAAATGAAAGCTATGAAGAATTTTGAACTTCCTGCCTTCTAATAATTATGGTATAAAATTTGCCCTTATACAGGCTGACTACTAATGATGAAATTCCGGTGAATAAGAGTCTAGTTTTGAGAGTTCACCAAAACAATACTTTTTGTAATCCTAAGGGTATATAGTTTTGTGTATTTCATTGAAAATGTATCAAGGATTTTATCACTTACATCACTAATTAGCTTTGGCTTCTGGAGGTCTTCACTGGAATGATACAGATAGTGAAGCAGTCCATATTCTACAACAAGAGATCCCACATTCCAAGATGCAATAACAATACCTCCAGCAGCATTTCCTACATTGCTCATGATTGTGCCTACAATCACAGGAGCAAGAACCTCAGTGCTGAGATCCAGGGACCTCAACACACTATTCATACCTGAAACACGTAAGTTATCCTTTCAGATATAATGGAAAACAATTTTTTCGCTGAAACTGAATCGGCATGAATGACTTATGGGTTAAACAGAGCCTTATTTCTAACTAAACAAACTGAAATAATTGTCACACTAAAAATGAATCAACATGTAGGAAAGGAATGGAATATAAAATTTGGGCCAAAGGCTAAGCATTGGGACCTATGAGGTCATTCAGTGCTGAAAGGGAAATTGAGAATAAAAGGTTTTAAAAGTGTAACAGGAGGAAAACCTCACAGTTGCACTATAAAACAACTGTTAAGAGTGGGTGGAAAGTAAGACAAAAGAAAGAGAATATGAATGGAGTTAGAGTAAAAGGAATGAAAGGGGTGGCAGCTAAGGGCCGAAGGGGCACTTCAAAGAACCTTAATTCTATGGCGCACCATGCGAGGGCACTGACAGCACTACCCCTTCTCCTCGCGATAGGAAACACAACTTTGAGACAATATATTTGCTCAGAGGTCTTGTCTGATGTCTTGCCACTGTCTTGTCCTAGCAATTATTCAGCTCTACCTTTGCCCACTCATTTAAATTAAAGCATAAGTAAAAGGAAGAGTGGTCTGTAATTCTCATGATCTTGTGGGTGAGGCTAATCACCTTCCAGCCTCATCAGTTATACCTGTAGTTCTTAACCCTAAGCACTGTAGACAAAAATATACTGTATATGTAAATATGACAGTATGCTATAATGGGGAGCAAGACAATAAAAACATGCTAATGTAGCACTTAGTTAAAATTTAGAATCATCAATATCTTCCTCTTAATCTTGGTAAACAGGACCACAAATTCCTTAAGACAAAGTCTTAAATGTCACATAAATCCCCAGAAACAAAAATAATCAGACTTTCTTGCATTATACTTACTATCTACTGTAATAAGAAAAAAATACTGACCAGCTAAGAGAGTTTGATCTTGTCCACATATGACAAGAATCCAGTCCTTTTCAATGGTTAACTTGGAGCCCAGTGTTCCAACTTGAGCAATACAAGCAGTTAATATCACAAATCCCTGCAAAAAGTGAAAAGACAATCGTTTCCATAGATTAACAATGTTATATTGGTCATTGTTTCAATAAGGCTAAATACATTTCAGAAATAAGAATGGAATATAAAATGCAAATAAATATTTTCACGAATTTTGACAAAAGAAACCATCAACTTCACAAAGGAAAGTAATTAGCATATTATCTTGGCCATTATAAATACAAGTACAAAACACTGCACTGTATATGGAAAAGGTACCAGTAGATCCAATTTATTCTGATCCATGTAACGTGTGAAGTTAGATTCCTAAACAAATTGTATCATTAGCCGAAAAACAGTTGCTTTGTAGAAGATTTGTTGGCTTATTATCAAGTCAAAAGGGTACACTCCACAATCTGGAGCTCATAGTGATCCCAAAAACCATTGATTTACCTTAATAGTGGCCGGGTAAGGCATTTCATCCACAAAGTACCTTGTGAGTACTCTGCATTTTAACATGAAGGAATACAAGCGAGATGAAACTACATACTTCCCCAAAAGGTTATGCAAAGAAGCATCTATTCTATATTCCAATTTGAACAAAAGTTTGCCTTATGTTCAACACAGTAATTTCTGTCTATAGTACACTGTAGTTTGTCACTAACACCCTAGCCAAAACCGAAACTATATAGTGCAGGAGGGTATGGAATTAAATTTCAGTTTCCTGAAGTTCAAAGTATCACATGAGGCTAACAGTCTTTATTATGAAAAATTTGAAATTCATCTCTCGTATACTTCAAAATATATTTTTCAAACATTACCTCTGCAACAATCAGAGCCCAGCCATCCCAAGCTCTAAACCAGTCTCGCCGACTTGTCACCACTACTAATATAGCTGCACATATGCAGACCATTAGATTTTGAATACACAAGCTGACCTGTGCCACTGAAATGAAGAACAAAACATTACAAACCCTTTAGAAAGTACACTGTACATTTTTATAGAAAAGAATGTCAATCAAACAATATGAGCTATAATCGTCAAGAATATATCACAATTTTGTTCAGAACAAACTTCTTTACAATACAATTTCCTTCAAGTAGGCTAAACTTATATACGGCTAATACTCACTCTTAAGCCTACAAGTTCGGTCAACTAATCGGCCCACAGGAGCTCCAAAAATTATGACTGTCAGAGCGAGAGCTGCACCGTATACAGCTGCTAAACGTAAGGATCCTGGGGTTACCTGCATGAGGTAAGAAAAAATAAAATTAAAAGGGGGAAGCCGTTCAAAGGAAAATCGCTACAAACACTGCTACTACTAAGCTTTCACAGTTATGTAAACAAAATCTAAAGTTTTCCATGTATTCTATATCTAAATGTTTCGATGCTCAAAAAAAATTATGAATGCAAAACTGTACTTTTTACTTAAAACCTTTTAATATTCTGAATAAATATCTCTGCTCAAGATGTCTGCCAAGCTTCTAAAATAACAGCAATGATAAAAATTGGATGTTAGTCAACAACAAATGGGGAAAATCAATGTATACATAAACTTTATCTTAAAATACAGTGATAGGCAAGGTAGGCTGAGTTTTCATAAGTTGCTTTGGTTATTTGCAAAATGTTCAGGCCACGACTGATTCAATAATGTACAAATTTAATCTTTTATATACAGATAGAGTTAGATAAAGAAAGTGGTACAAGGACAGCACATTCTATACCGACTTCATTTTCAACACATCACTGAAAGAGGCGACAGTCCCGACACTTACATCTAGGAGAAAGAGGCCGCCTGCAAACATCCACATTCTGTCCCCCCATGACGAAAGGAAGTGAGAGAGGTACACCTGGAAACGAGCTGTCTTGACCACCCTGAGGCAGCCTGCGCATCTCGACGGGTTTACTTCATCTGTCAGAAGAAAAAAAAGTATGTAATATGAAACCACCTCAGAGACACTGCAAGGAATTTTCCACAGTTAAATCCTTTTACGGCCGGCTGAAGAGCAAGAGCCCGTGCCAGCAAACGTAGCCTACTGTCTTGATCTAGACAGATACAAATATAGAGTTAAATTCTTGAATGGAATGGCGTGGAATATGAATTCCAGGCCAGAGGCTGAAAGGTAAACAGTAAAGAAGGTTTGAAAGGTGTAACAAGAGGAAAATCTTTTGCAATTGCGCCATGTGGCAACTGTTTGGAGAAGGTGAGAAGCAAGATGGAAGAAAGAGAATATGAACAGAGGAGGTACAGTAAAAGGAATGAAAGGGGTTGCAGCTAGGGGCCAAAGGACGTTGCAAAGACCTCAAGTAATGCCTACATTGCACCGTGTGAGGTGCACTGACGGCATTACCACTTACGGAGATAAAATCCTCTCTGGCCCGAAGAAAATATCACCCGTAATATTGTACGTTCAGTTCTGACGCAAAATAGTAACTAATACCGTACAAAATAGTACAAATATTAGCTCGTAATTAACCCTAAAGCCACAAGTACAAACTAGAATTACTCCTGCTGTAACAACTAACACTGCAGTAAAAATAAGAACCGTCAAAAGAGTAAAGGAAACAATTTATAAATATGCAATAATATTACTTAGCATACCAGGGAAGGTGTGAAATAGTTTTGAGATTCAGAAGGCTAAACAGACGACAGCAGGATAGATAGAGGAAGAGCAGTGTGGGTTTAGGCAATTGAAAAGTTATATGGCTCCAGTATTTGCTAGAAGCCAATGATAAAATCGTTAGAAGAGGCAGTGGGGAGAATAAAGGTTTCTGTAAAGTCATCAAAGCTTGTCTTATAGGAAAGTCTGGTGAAAAGGCTATAATCTGGAAGACCAAGAAAGTGCTAAGCTAATAAAGTTATAGAAGTTCTTTGAAAGGAAGGGTCTTTCCTGACATCCAGGCACAGAGGTAACTGACCCTCTGTGTATAATAAGAGTCAGACGTGCTACTGATGAAAATCAACTTACAGGCGCAAAAAGCAGTTAATGCTACGTGAATTTTATGCACACTGGTTCATCCTAGACTCATTGTTTAAAAGTATGAATATGGCAACAACCACGGTCTTAATTTATCTCTGGGACCATCCCCCTTGTCAGGGGAAAATGCTTCATGTTGAAATAAATGATATAAAAGCAGTTTAGACGCACTCACCAATAGCACTACGTTCCTTGGACTTCGAGCCGGGCGATGAAGCCTCTGGTACGCCATCTTGGTGATCTTGAAGTAAAATGATTCCGTCCGGCCTGTTTGACGACGATTCTTCATTTCCTTCCACATTCTGTAAGGAATTCGAACTGCTTATTGATTCTTGAGGCTCGCTGGTCGAGATTGTTGCCTGGCCATGTTTTAAATTCTTAGCTTCAGTCTCATCATTCTGAGAGTCACCCATCTTTGGTTGATTTTATCAGATTTGTTCCTAGAATTGTGATGATGATTTCAGTGACAGATAAAATGTTTATATATTTCATTCGTGGAGGGTATGGACAGCAATGTACTTACAATGAAAAAGTTTGTCATAATTTAGAATAAGCAACAATACTTTAAATTACATACTGTACTATATGCTAAGCGCTATAAACAATATACAGAAACATATATATATACATATACATACATACATATATATATATATATATTATATATATATATATATATATATATATATATATATATATATATATATATGTGTGAGAGAGAGAGAGAGAGAGAGAGAGAGAGAGAGAGAGAGAGAGAGAGAGAGAGAGAGAGAGAGAGAGAGAGAGAGAGAGAGAGAGATTCTAACTAACCCAAGCGTCCTTGTGCAAGAGAGAACAAGTCAGAATTGATAACTGCTGACGAATCACGTCGATTGTATACAACAGATAATCATTTTCTATTTTTAACATATCTGAGGAATTACCCTCACTCTGGGGGGGAAATTAATAAAAAATGGTTCGTGTGAAAAACTCATTTTTGTCTGAGAGAGCAGACAACTTAACTCGACTGGGTAGACTGGCAAAAGCATTCTTCAGTATCCAATGGGAATTTTTTTCTCTCTGCTATTTGTAGAAGAGGACTGTTATGATATAATAGACCTTTCGAAACTTATCTCAACCTATCATTGTCAAGCTGCGATGCCAATTCCGAACTTTATATTCGAAGCTAGTCTAAAAAAAGCATCTAAGTTATTCCAGGTCAAAGTCCGGACATGGATAAGAATCAGTAAATGAACAACAATGTAACTTCGGCCTGAGTGTGGCAACAAAAAAGGATGATAGTTTTTTGTGCTCATTATCTCTGGATGACGCAACAAGGACCATCGAAAGTGAGCAGAGTTGCACTGTAATGCTAACAACGGAAAATGCCGGTTTAACACGTTAGCTCTCAGCTAGGCCGATCGCTTAGGCCTAGCTGGGAGTTAACGTATTAAACAGAGTCGAGTTTTACTCTAGCTGTATAACTCCAAGTTACGAAGTTCAAGTACAAGAGTCATACAGCTACAAAAGTCAATAGCAACAGCAAGTAACGCAATGTGAACAAGTCTGAATTCGTTCACTGTCAAGGTCGCTTGGGCCTTAACTAGTTATATCTGGAAAGGCGCCACCAGTACCTAATTGCCTCTTGAATAATGCATACCAGGCCGTAATTGGGCGAGGGTCTCGATTCGGAGAAGAATGACGCTGTACATGAACTCTTAATTTTAAAGAGTACAAATTAGAAACAGGATATGGTACTAAGCGCCTGCATTTTCCATGAGATTGCACAATGTCTCCAGAGACATTGCTACACGATGAACTGGTGTCATTATCCTTACAATGAACAGTTCTTAAGTTACACTAATTAACAATCAAAGGCTAATCAAAGGTTATTACATTCTGCATTAAGAGCAGAGAGAGAGAGAGATTCTCCATTTCAATAATTTTCAAGCGTACATACAACCAGCCCCAAGGGTGATTAATATTAAATTTTCCTCCTTATAAATCTTATAAATTTACAAGACCCCGAAGCCAAAGTATGTCAGGATATCTTCAACATATATATAAGAACAATAGGGGGAAAGTTTTAGTAAACGAAATTCAGAAATAGCGGATGATTCTGGAAAACAAAGAGGCCATCACTCAATAGTACTACGTCTGCCGTATTTTCATATGGTCTACAACTATAGGACATCAAGCGTAATAAAAACTGTTTATCCAGTAAGGTGATAATGGCTTAATTCAATTCCAGAGTAAAGTTACTAAATCAGAACCACGAAAAGACACATTTAACAAGAAATTAACATGGCTGAGAAAGTAAGCAAGGCACTATATTTGCGTTTTGGTAAGCTTAATTCCCCGTTCTCTTACAACTCCTTGCTTAACCATATATATAATCAATATCAGATACGGTATTATAGTTTTACGTTTTACAGGAAAGAAAAAAAAAGACATGCATGGCATTAGGACATTAGAACCGTAAGCGTAATTTGTAGCAATTCGAGCAGATTAAATATAGTCTATACTTGAAGTCTAAGCTAACAAGTCCAATAACCTTTCCAAATTAAATTAATGGGATTCAGCTGTGTTCTGTCTGAGGACGTTTGGAATCCAGTCTGGTTTAAGTTTACGACTCAGCCTAACTCCAGCTATTCCCAAGAAATAATCTGTTACTCATTGTAAGTCACACTTTGGAATCTAATGGTTTGGAAACCAGTATTAGAATGTATACATACAAGAAAATAACCTTAACTGAAATGCTTGCACACGCCCGTTTAGAAAATGGGTGTAACATACCCTTACTGACAGACCAATGCCACACAGCAGGTTCTCAAGGCTTACCGTGATTACTTCCATTGTTTTATTTCCTTTTAATTCGTTTAAACTCTAATTTCACGGCTCATACAATTTGTTACTATAAAATATAAATGCACTTTTATCTACCAAACCTGATCAAAGAGTATTAAACATTTAACAATCTTCAAGGAATATTTTATGCTCAAAGAGTTGAATGGGGAAAAGTGAGGATTTTCGCGGGCGACAAATTTTTAAGAAAATTCTAAATGGATCAGAGTATTTCCCTTTCTGAGAGAAAATCCTTGTCAACAAAGTCAATTGTTATTATTATCATTACTATAATAATAATAATAATAATAATAATAATAATAATAATAATAATAATAATAATAATAATAATAATAATAATAATAATAGGAACAAGTCTACGATCATAAAAGTGACTGGCACTCGGCTCTAACCTAGGCTGACTGCAGTATGTTCGCGCCTGTGCCTTGGCCAGTCTGGGCGACTAAACAAGAATTTTACGACTGTTTTGCCCATGCTCAGAACTTCAAAATGGCTAGTTGGCGTTGTGAATATCTTTCATCATATATAAGCCTGTAGATTAACAGCAAGTCTGCCCTAAAATCATTCACGAAGTGTTCGGCGTAGCTGGGTTAATCTTACCAAGTTAGTAATCTATATGCCATCTAATATCGTAAGAACTTTACTTAATCTGTGCATTAACACATGATGACAAGTTCTTGTCACTATATTCTAAGAACGGCTCGAGAAACTGATCAGACTACATACATGGGAAAAGAGATAATACCCAATATACAGCATCTGTATGAAAGTTGGGACTAAATTTTCTGTTAACAAAAAAAATTATTCTATCATCAGAAAGTTCTGGGAAAAGATAATCATTAAATACACCCTTTGTTGCGAATTTAAACTGACTGACACCACTCCGCTACAGAGAGAGAGAGAGAGAGAGAGAGAGAGAGAGAGAGAGAGAGAGAGAGAGAGAGATTTGGCGTAATTCATGCCTCACCATGTACCCAAGTGATCTCACTCAAAATCTGATCACATATAGAGATCACTGCACATATCTTTCGCAGAAAACAAAAACAATTTGTCTGGCCGTGATCTCCGGTACATCTAATTCCAGTGCTTTGCAAGAAAAACAAACTCACAAGAACAATGAGATTTACAAGTGATAATTAACTGATAACGAACTATGCAATATACAGTAGACTAGGCTCACAAGTTAATCACAGGATCTACGTAAGAAGTTAGGTTAATTTGGACGATATCATCTGTTATTGCCTTTTAGAGCTCATATTGTCAAAACTAAACTAAATGTAAAACTGTAAAAGGTCTAATGTGAAACCAAACACAGATGATGTTGACATAAAGCTCGCTCACTAGCTAGGGAAGAAAGGGGCCGCGCCAACAAAGTAAAACGAACTTGGGACTTGGGGTAATCGTCTCTTGTTAATCTGAGAATGGTTGGGCGTCTCGAGAGCCTCGAGAAGATCCTTGAACAAAGTCATTCATATCTCTCTCTCTCTCTCTCTCTCTCTCTCTCTTCTCTCTCTCTCTCTCTCTCTCGTTTTAGGGTCTCACATTACTTTCATCCGTCTTGAAAGAGCAACCTATATGTGCTACGTATAGTACTATCAAGGACCATCGTACATCCTAGCATAAACCATCGTCTCTTTTGGATGGGCCGAGTTCATAGGCTCCCACCAAGCTTCATAAACCCTTTGCACGCTTTACCACACTCTGGGCAAGGGCCCCTTCTGGCATAGGGCCGGCTTAAGGTAGCGCGAGTCCAAAATACAGATGTGTTTGTTGCCACATAAATCCTGGATATTAAGGTACTTCTTATCAAATCATTTTTGTAAACCTTCTGTCTCGCACTTACTAGGTATTCCTCTTCTCTTTCCTCTCAACATTTTTCAGGTATACATTTTTCACTAACTTCTTGTCCTCCATTCTCTCCACATGTTCAAACCACCGACTCTTCGTATCAACACCATCTCCACAATTTCCATCCTTTCATTTTTTTTTTTTATATTTCACATATACTTGCAGTTTCCATTTATTCTGTACTAATATTCTCAAATTACCTTTACCATTTTCTGCTTTCAAGTATACTTCTTATTACTCTTGGTAAGCCATTTATTTCCAACAATAAAGCCCTTTCTGAACTTACATTACTCTCAAGTTAAATCCACTCCAGGATCTCCATTCCTCACGTTCTCCGTCAGCTACCTTTGCATTTAAATCACCCAGTACAACCACCCTTTCTCTATCCCAATCCAAGGCAGGAATAGATGCAATTTACCAGGAACCCTTTTGTATTCTTCCATCCTTAGACCAATGTACAAATAACAACACTCTCCTGCCACCTTCAATCTCATCCATATAATCTCTTGCATATCTACGGTAACCTAGACACGGGCACTCTTTCATCCTTCTCAATCTTTTACATCCTGAAGTTTCACTTTATCTCATTCAGTGCCGTGGCATCGATCTACTTCTCTTTGAAGGAATCAAATATGTATTTCCCTCCACATCACACTGACGTCGAAACCGTATCGTAGTTCTCTTTTAATTTCCTTCATTAACAGTAGAGCAGATACCTAACTTTCATTTTCCTGGGTCATAGGGAACAACTGATCCTCAATTCTTCACGCTGTTAGTCTACTGTACATAATCTATTCCTGCCAAGACAGATCTTTTAATAGACTGACGTCGATAAGCATTACGCCAGCGTTAAAATTGAAATTCTAGCAGTATTTTGGATAGGGAAGATAAGAAATCTCAAGAGGATTCATTGTAAAAAAAAAAAGTTAGTCTTGGATACTTTCTGCATCCGTCGACCCAGTTGAAAACTCAAAACTTTATCAAACAGTTACATTCATGAATAATTTAGCTGTCAAGTGTACTTGTACGCAAACGCCTACGCTGCTAAAGAGAGAGAGAGAGAGAGAGAGAGAGAGAGAGAGAGAGAGAGAGAGAGAGATCGTGCCAAGTTGACGAGCAAAAAAAAAAAACTATTAAAATGTGATTTTTACAAAGCGTAAACAAAGATATGTGACGAGTTCTTCCAGCAAAGCATAAACATTATCAAAATGTGATTTTTACCTAGAAGCAAAGCGTAAACAAAGATATGTGGTGTCTCAACTGGAAAAAAATTATATAAAGGCTTTTATGACCATTCCACAGCATACAATGCCTATGCCAAGCTGATATGGCAGAGTTATCACTTCTGACTATACAATTCACAATTCTCAGCAACCAATGTCATTCCACGAACCCCGTTACAAAGACTCTATTCAATGCGTTGAGCACGTGACCGGCTTCGACCACATACCAAAAATCTAATCGATAAAGCAACACAAAAGGCGTCTCGGACTCTGGCCATCTTAAACCACAAAGATCTAGTCAGATAACTGGTTAAATGACACTTTCACCAACCCTTTTCTTTTGTCGCCCTCTCAAATAGTGGCACCCGAGCACGGCAGGGCACCGAAAACTTCTTCTTTAATTACTTCGTCTCTACAGAAAGGCACTTTCTGGGAACTTACCTAATGCCGCTACGTTTTGCTACGGAGCAAGTTACGCACTAATTTTCGAGTTTCATAACTACTGTCACTCTTTCTGATAGGCACTGGCACCCTGTCAATCATCACACGGCTTGCTAAATGAACCTGTCACGCCGAGACTTTCAACAATCCCAAAGTATAAACAACACTTTAGTACCGAGGATGTTTTGGTGACGACCGAAGGCTATCATACGCTGGACTAGAATAGTCTTTCATTTCATGTTCCGACAAAAATTTGTCTACAGAAGTTATCTCTGACGTCATGATGGTCTAAATTGCACTGCAAAGCTTTACAAAGCATGAACTAACTTATGATCATGCAATGCGTTAAGGTTTATCGATGTTTATATAGATTATCGTACATCAACGTTTGCTCAGAGATAGAAAACGAAAGGGAGAGAAAGGATAGGAGAGACTATTTTTCTTAATTACCCTCCCTGGGCCAAAATGAAACCAGTTCGAAAAGCGGTCTCAAAATACTTCCTGCAATGACTTACACAAGAGATTTCCAACAAAACTGACTGACAGAACGAACTAAAAAGTACAGCATCTGCAAATGGAGTTCAGATTTCAGTCATCACTGCCCAAGACAACAAGGATAACTCACTTGGCAATCACGAAATAGGGTATAACTGAGACATACGAATTCAGAATCTGTCTACATATACAGTGCATATAAAGAAACTTTATTTTCCCACAGTGAAACAAGTATAAGATGCTATCTAAAACAAAAATAAATCTTACGTGGTCTTTTATCGAATAATGAGCCTTGTTGCATTTTGTGTACGGACAGTTAGTTGCAAATGCACAGGAACAACAGTAAATCATACTAAGATAATAAAAATGTTAACTAGTTTTGCTTCTTGTCGGTCTCGCAGTACAATCTGGCTAATAAGATTGTTAATCACCATTTTCTTTACCATAAAGATATTCTAAACGATACAATATATCATTGAATATAACTATTTTTTTATTAACAATTCGAGCCTCATCTTGCAAATTTGCCAGTCGACGAAATGAACAGTTTCGAGCTGTCTAAAAAAAAAAAGTGAAGCTGATAACTTGTAAAATGCGACTCTTCGGAAAAAGCGAGAGCAAGAGAACGACAAAGATTCCGCCTCATGAAATAAGACACATTCACGACCATCTTCGAGAGGGAAAGTATACGAATCAATCTTATTAGAAGCAACAGCGAAACAATTTACAAATGAAATTCAATATGGGACAATCATAGGGTGGCAGAACGCATTTTATGACATCATAAGAACCTTAATTAACGCTCATAAGATTCCATACATAGTAAGCAAAATAACAAATCCCTCTCTTCAAGAGCTTCATCTGAAACAAGGGATAATTTCTCCAAGCTTAGAAGCTACAAGTTTACCGTAAGTTTGTATAGCGAGTGCGGAAATGATAATGATATCTCTTAGGATGCGCGGCTGGTGTCGACAAGAGTTGCGGCTGATCATCTCAAATACGAGGCGGGGGGGAGAGGGAGCGAAGGTTATTTAATGCTCTATGTAAACTATTTATGAAATTTATTCGATCTGTTGATGATAATACATATTCGATTTAGGATCGTCTATGGGCTACTTTTTTTTTGGAGGCCTCCTCCCTCCTTCCCTGAATACGCAACTAAGACTAATCCCCACCTGCCAGAAAAAATACTAGGCCTATTGCGATTTTGAAGATCTGATATTCTTGTTATTGATCGTAGTACGAGTTTCACGACATCCCGTTTAGGTTTGTGTCTGAATGGCGTGTAACGGTGACTCAATACTGACCTTGCTCATGACGTCATTGGTTGCATGAATAACAGAAGTCTTTAATGTCCACTTGGGTTATATAAAGAAGCTGCCTTCGATGGCACGCAAATGCACTTCTATTTAGACAAAAAAGGGAGGGAGAAACTAATGTTATGTACTAAGCAAAGATTTGCATAATAATACGTATTGCCGAATCTTCAAATCAAATAGAAGACCCTCCCAATTTCCTTACAGGACTGTCTACCAGGATCACGTGACTGAGCTGTTTTATGTGCTAGTAGGTATCTCCGTTAAAGATGCTACCTACTTTGTCCTATTATACTGGTAATAATCTATTTCGTATACAACATAACGGGGTGAGTAACAATCTCGCCAACAGATGTATTATTGATCATAGCTTAAGACTCAGCTGGGACAGGGATAGGGCAGTGAGCACATTGTCACATGACGGTTCATTGGGACTCTTAAGGAGCCTTCGGGCATTACTATAGGCACAGTTATACTTTTAATCAGTTCTATATAGAGCCGCAAATGTTTTGAATATTCATTTTCTAAGTCTAGTACTGTATATAGCCAGCATTACATCTTGGAAAATGTCGGTCTAAACTGCTGCTACAGTCGTTAAACCTGAAGCAATGAGGCTGTGTCCCTAGGCAGATAAAGCTCTCCAGCAGAGGATGTCAAATTTCAAACATCAGAAAATAGGTCTACAAATGCCACGAAATCTATCAAAATCCCAAACTTCAGATAATCTACACCTAAGCAATGGCCTATTACCTTCATGAACAGTAAAAGCGGTATTAAGTACCTACTGTAGTTACTTCAGTCCACGAAACCTGTCATGAAACTTTGTATTACATGCAACAGATGTCATGCAAGACAAATTGTTAATGACAGAACCCTCTTCAGAACCAGTCGGCAACAGATGTCATGCAGGACAAATCGTTAATGACAGAACCCTCTTCAGAACTAGTCGGCAACGGATGTCATGCACGACAAATCGTTAATGACAGAACCCTCTTCAGAACTAGTCGGCAACGGATGTCATGCACGACAAATCGTTAATGACAGTACCCTCTTCAGAACCAGTCAAGTACATCGATAGACTTATAACGCCATTTAAATTGGCATATATATAAAATGAGTTCTTTAAATCATTATAATTTCATGTGTAATACCCTAACTGCCATGAACTATAATTATACTTTCAGGCAAGATAACCTTAATGGCATGAAGCATATCCACAATTATCTAAATGAGTATTAACTTCTCTATATAATATAGTCTGATGTATATGGTACACCCACACACGTAGGGTATAGCCTAGTAATCAAATAACCCGAAACGCAAACAAAATAGTTATACTTGTTCTCCAATTAGCATATTCTGCGTCCCAACTGTAATTCGCACGTTAATGATGTGTGTGAACATCTACACAAAACATAAATAAAATCAAATAAATCCTCTGTCCCTTGAAATAATCCAAATATGTTGTTACAGAGAGATTGCCAACTGGAAGACAGAAGGAGCAATAATGAAAACATCAACGATTATCGACGGGTTATTTGTAGTGAGGCATACACGTTAACCTGCAAGTGTGGAGGGAGAGAATACACAAAACTGATAAAAGAAAACATTGAATATAACGAACGAAACGGTTGATAATTATTAGTTAAAATACAGACGCCTGTCAGTTGACGGATTAGCTGACATGAAGCGTCCTATTGCAGCAATACAAACTCAATCAAGAACAATATGATCACTGCAACTCACCCAAGAGATGCGTCTTCCTCGGCCAGCGGCTTCTGAAGAGAGATTGAGCTCAAAAGCATAGAAGAAGCAGCTTGTTGAATGGGGGTTTGCTTCTATGTTAATATCGAAAATGTGGTGTAAGTTACGTGGTGTAACTTATCTGGGGTCTCCATTACCACCCCTCTCTCTCTCTCTCTCTCTTTCTCTTCCTTCTTAAGTATTCGAAGTCCATCCTCAAGATAAAAGACCGCAACTCGTATTTCAGTTTCACCATAATTACGACAATTTCTAGATTGAACTTTTTTTTAGCCGTATCCCTCTGAAGTCCACCGAAGGTCTCCCTCAACGGTCGACTTCAACCTCCCTCGTGGAATAGCACGAAGGGAAGAAGGTGGATAAACGGCTGTTTTCCGAACTTGAGTAATCGACCTGTTCGAGTAACTGTGGTTCGTCGCTGGTTCTAAGAGTTCATAAGAAAAAGAATGTTAATAAATGAATGCCTTCGAGATGAAAAACATAAAAAAAGCAATGAGCAACAGCAATCTTTAGTACCATATCTACGCTATTTTCATACAACACAAAAAATAGGCCGAGGATCTTTAACATGCAATTTGGATGTTGTGCATGTTACATTTTTATTATTATTTCCTTTTTTAATCTCACACATGTTAGTGTATCTATTCATTTGAGAAACTGCTACACAGTAGAATACCTATATCTTATCCACGTGTCAAATAAATGTTTTCATTACTGTTGTTATTACTTGACTCAACTGGCAACACAATTCAATTATTAGTCTAATAAAGAAATAATGGGTGGGCAAACGACTGTGTGTGTCTGTGTATGTATGCACCTACTTTCGAATCAGCTAGGCCTAATTTACCTTCATGTTCAAATTGTGTTCAAACTTTTATTCGTTTAACAGTTTACCTACAGCATTAATAAAGACGTTAACACAGGAGAGGGTACGGACAGCAAGTTCCGTCCCTGGAGACGATACGTACCGATCTTAAACTTGGACCAAGAGAGAGAGAGAGACGAGAGAGAGAGAGTCTTTCTTGTTGCACAAAAAAAAAAAAAATGTGTAAATGTTTTGTGTTTTATCAAATAAAAACGATTCTTGCAGGGGTTTACCGTTTACTCTCCTTGACAGCATCTTGGTAATCTTGAAATCCGTAAAAGTTGGGGAAAAAATCTATGAAAAAGTCTTATTAATGTGTGTTTATCTTTCGATTGCATGTCCTGAATAAATCAAAACACAATTGAGCTTCTGTCTGTCATCCAAGGTTGTTTCAAGGCGCTTGATATTGTCAACTGGACTCCTGTTAGAAGACCTCTAGACCTACTCAGATGAAACCCAAGACTTCCTTGAAAATAAACTAAAATAAAAAAGAAATAACTCGTAGTCAACCTCGGCTATACCCTTCGGGGCTCAAAGAAGTTTTGGGATTCACATCATGCTAAAGAATTATGAGAGATACATCATCACATGCTTTAATGATAAAATCAATGATGGCTACAGTAGGCCTACTATCAAGGAAAACTTACAGCTTCCGTCATTAGCATCAAATTGCACGACAAGAACTGAGATTTTACGATACGGTTCTGCAATTACTCTTTTGCTATGTTGGCATAATAGTGATTAGGTGCCTCATTTACTTCTATAATTGACTAATTAGTTAAGTATAACTGGTGTTATAATTACGACAATAAATATAATTGATTTTAGCTGTTTCTTATGATTTCACCTGCCTGAGCAGGTTCTTCAGTTCTTACGTCTAAATTCAACTTCAGCTGGATCACTATAGCATAGAAATCCGTTTAAAAACGTTTGTCAGTTCCTTGGCTAAGCCTAAGGTAGAAAATCGACAGATGACTGGACCCTCGGTTAATCATTTAGGTCATTGCCAATATAAGCTGTCTTGTTTAATCCTGGTGATGGAATAACTGTTTTTAATAACGAACTTTATTCTATTCTGGAACTTTCTTCTGTAATTTTTAAGACAAACATAAAAGGTATCGCGACCTCGCCTTCAGCAGGTAGTAAATCCACGGAAAATAAGGAACAAAGGGCAAAATAGTTGCTAGTTTAAATCAGTTCGTATTTTTAAATGCATTAATACCGATTAATTTCGCAGCAGAGTGCGGCGTATAGCCAATATACTTCTGTATGTACATCTACGAAATTACTGCAAAATTTTCTCGAATAATCTTTATATTTTGGAGAAACGGTTCGTTTTAATGAAGAGTACATCAGGTTTACGGAAAAGTCGACCGTAATCCTAACCTTTGTACGCCAAAGTTACTACATCTCAAATTTAGCGACAGATTACACACACAGTTCAGGAAGGGCCATAATTCCATTTCTTTGCTTTCAAATCGAACACGGCAAGGGGGCCTACTATCTAAGGTATTTGTTATTCTCATTAAAAAACTCTACGATGCCAAAAATACGGCTTACGTGTAGTCAGGAAGTGGGTCATTGCGTATGATTATGCCTCAGGCATCACTCTTCGGGTCCTTGAACGACGATCTGAGGAGATGCGTATTCTACTCTTGGAAAGTAAAATCTGGAGTCATTTAGTAAGGCTTCTCATGCTTATATTTCGTATCAAATGCGCAATAGTGCACGTGAAAGAATCATGAGGTCCGTTTGCTTTTTTTTCCCCTCTCTTTTGAATACATCATTAGGATACGCAAAGTTAATATGCACTCGACTTTATCTTTATTACAAAAAGCTCCCATGAGACCTTGAAACTTTTTGCATGTTGATTCCGTCAGTTTACATTAATTGCTTCCCTAAATATTTGTACTCCAGTCTAGTCCTTAATTTTAAATGTCGCATGTAAGGAAGGGTTCGACCTTCAACAAACGTCGTTCGAATTGAGAGATTAAGGAAGCGTTGATGAAAAACAAATGTCCTTCTCTAACCAAGTAACTGTTGATATGGTCACGCGCTGCAGGTTTTCTTAATCGTATCTTATCAGCAATGGTTGATGTAAAAAGTTTTATCTACAGAATTATAAGACTCATTGTAATAAATGGACAGAGGAACGAAATGACCAATCAATGAAAAGAAAGAGATGGGTTCAAGGCTGAAGATATAGCGCAGCTAATTTTTTTTTATTACAGTTGAAGGAAATTAGAAACATTCTAGGTTTTCTAAAAAATATTGAAAAAAAATTTTACTTATAATTTTTTAAGATGTAAATCATGGACGTGCCAGTTATTATCGCAGAGATAAAGGATCTAAATAAGTATAATCTAAGTATAGTCTAACGCCAATTCACTCATGAATATCAGCTTACGTCAACATTACTGATACGCGAGAAAAGTACTGTAGACCTACATCCATCCCTCACCATGAGATGGAGAAGGCCAGAGTTACTTAGTCAGCTCACGTAGCGAAGATAAGTGAAGAAGAGTGCATCAGCATTGCATGAACTTCCGTGTATGGAGACAAGAAAAGCGTCCAGCCTTCTCAGCAGAGACAAGAGACGGTTGCTGCATATGATAAGATGGTGATGATGTCACCAGACTCACGAGAAGGCCTTGGGCTCACGGAGGAAGAGGGTGATGTGGACGGAAATTGCTATGGAAGAAATGCATCAGTTAGGCAATTCCTAGCTGAGACAGAGAGTATATATAGTAGTAACAGTGGTACTAGTACTAAACATAAACGTCTGGGAACGCAGTCTCAAACAAAAACTTATAATAATTCACGTTCAGTTACAGAGTAGGATAGTGTTTGTGATATATATTTATGGATATTCTTTTAGCAGTTTGTCAGAGTTTAGTTTTGTACTATATTATCCACCAAAACCATCCATCTAATCTTAATAAATTGCTGTTAAATCTTAGAGGAAAATTTTAATCTGAAAACGCGTTTTAAAGAAATTAAGAATAACTTCATCGAAGTAGCAACCAGGTAAGTGCCACTGTAAGCAGCAAGTATCTCTTTGATAGAGAAATTTCTCTATTATTATCATCTATGTAGTAAAAATGTTCACGTTAAATTAAGTTTTGATCAGACGATTATCTGATTTCATGGCAATTTAAATCTGAAAATGAGTTTTAAATTTAAAGAAATGAGAGAATAACTTACGATTACAACGAGTATCTGCCGAACCACAGAATGCCGCTGTAAGCTGAATGTATCCCCTTGGTGAAGAATTTCTCGAATATCATCACAAATATATCGAAAATGGACGTATTACGTATAGTCTTGATTCAAAAGTCACCCTTATCTCATGGCATTTTGATGCTAGGAAGGAAGCACTACTAAATTCCACTCTAATCCCAGACAGTGGAAGCTAATGCGTTGTTTGTTTACATCATCTTACGGGGTTAACAAAGGTGTCAAAAAATATTTACGAAGGCCGTAAACGGAAACAAGCCTATATTCAGGTAAGGAGGCCATTCATACCTTCTGAATATGTAAATTAGATGCGTAAAGAATACGCAAATAGCCTCATGTTGCCTTTTTAAAGTCGGGAAGAGGTCTGAAGACTAGAGCCTAACCTAACGGAGGCCAGGCTTAGGGTCATATGTTGGGAAGATGGACCCCCCGATCGATTTAGCCAGTAATTCGTTATATTTAATGTTTAAAAGGATTATATATTTGATTATAATATTGATGGTGTGGGCAGAATGATTTAAATTCATTAAATTTCTCAGCGAGGGTCCATAGGTGTCTTGTCCTGTGTAACATTATCCGCAACTTGGCGTTGCCTTAGGGCGAAAGCAATGGCGTAGCCCAATCGTTGCATTATTTCATACTACATTCATATTTATATTTATCTGATAAATGTGCAACATTAAAAAGTAAAAACGAATATTACTATTGCCCGCCCCCTATAGGTTCGGTAACAACTAATTTTATGTGGAAAACAGACAACGTGTTTAGTACCAGGCCCTTGGGGATGAGTGAAAAATACAAACTAAAGACGATAAATATCATAAACATAAACAAGACGATATTTCTAAGGGTTAGCCCCGCACAGACTGCATGGAATGATTACGCAAATACAAGAGACATTAGGGAGCCATATGTTCAAGAAGTGATTGGCTAAGGAAATCTGTTATAAAAGGAACCTTGTTAACCTAACGTAACCTAACCCAATAGGCCATATTACTTAGCCGGGAGGCTCTAACCCCCAGACAAAAAATAACGGTGAAATCTCGATATGCAACCAAATACTGTAGTGAAAGTCAGTTTCCAAGGTAATACCCAATGCAGAGCTAATACTTAGTTCTACCCAAAAGACATAAACATAGTCAAAAGCATAAACAAAAGGCAGTAAATTTTCCCTTTGTCAACTTGCTGGAACCAGGCCGCGGAAGTAGTCTTGAGTTTTACCGGGGATTATAGCTGTTATAGCACTTTCATGCCCTTTACACGAATATGGAAAATGGCCAGTATCATTATGGAAAGGTATGCATACAGTATATGAAAGCAACCCATTAAAATTGCTCTAGGCTAGGTCTACAAGCTAGTATATTAATTTCTTACCAGCACCAAGCTCAATAACACCATTTGTTTTATGATGATGATTTTGTTTGTTTTATTGTGAATTTGAAGGAACTAGTTATTAATAAGTCATGATTTACTGGTTACAGAAGCAAGGCACAGTATCTTACCTTGTTTATGTTATGGAGTTTTCATTTGACCAGTGTAAAGGTTCATCACTTTATGCCACTGTTCAGTGTTCTGCAGTTTTATATCTTAGACTTTGGCTGTAGTGCCTACAAGTTAATAAGTGACAACAAACAAACTCCATCTTTTATAACATTATAATTGTCATACCTTTACATTCATGGATACCAATTCAGTATTAAATTTAATGCTCATTATAGAACCGGCAATTTATGCCACAACCATTGCTGTTATTTAAAAAGATACTTAGAGAAATTTATGACGACGTCCATTGTTTTTCTTATGAAAAAAAATACTTCAAGAAATTTACATGTTTAGACTACTGTACAGTTTTGAAAAATAAAAATGGTTAGAGAATTTTTCACTTATGTCAACTGCTTGCCACAACCATAGGTTTTGTTGTGAAAGAAAAAATCAGTAAATTTACACATTTATACTGGCTTACAACTTTGAAAAATAAATTATAACGACAATCATAGCTTTTATTGTAAAAAAAAAAAATACTTCAGGAAATTTACACCTATTTCTGAAGCACTCTATAACTTCTTGTAAGTACGATTTTTAGAAATGCAGAATAATGATGAGCAATCTTCCTTTAATCCCTTTGTTACTAACATCCAACGAGCCACATTTAATAATTCAGACTTAAATATAACACATGACAATCCATGCAGTGGTATTCTGAGCAATGTATAAGGCAGGTTTGGGAAAACGGCAGAAGCCAGATAGGATGTGGTATTCAAGGTTGCATTAGGATAGGACCCATTGCCTTAGGTCAGGTTAAGTAGGTTATGTTACGAAAGGTTACATAACGTGTACAGTAATTGGTCTTGCCACATATATAATTTTTTTCTTACTTTTACTGATTACACACATAAACAGACTTATCAAACTCTTTGAACACAAGATGGACTGTGAAAGAAGGAAGTTAATGGAAGGAGGGGTTTCAAAATAATTAGCACAAATGTGTGAAGGCTCTCATATATTTGCATTACTATTTCTGTGTAATTGGGCATTTTAGGATGAAGCACAAGAACATGTAGTAAATACCTCCGTTTCCCTGTTTTTGACCATCGTGGTTGATGTAAACTACTTGACTTTGTGCCTTCCTCTTTCCATACCCAACATTGTAGGGGGAGCCAGAGTGGTAAGCCAAGAGTTTTTGTGTGTGATGACAAACAGGATTGGTTAATTAATGCTAGTAGTTATAAATTTTTAAAAAATAATGAAAGGTTGAAAATTACAGTATGTAAAATGGATACATCCTAACATAACCTCCCTTACAGTTCATCTAGCTTAGTTAGTGGTGGGGTTTTGGTGTTAAAACACAGCCTGCAAAATTATGATTGTTTAATTGAATGACATAGTCAGTTTCATAACTACAGTATTTCCAAAATTCAATACAAGAAAATAAAAAGATCAGAGCAAAATTCAACCTGATAATTATGCTAATTACAAGCAGAGTAGAGAAATGTTTGCGAATAATAGGAAAAAATTTTTTTTATTGAAGATCTGTAAACATGATTGGTATGGGAGGTCAAAATTTCCAGTTTTCATGTAAGCGCTATTGAAGTTAAATTATTCAAAGATTAAAACCTCAAAGTTCAGGCAGTGGTGCATTGCACTACTACCCTAAAACAATTCACCTTGTGTTTTAATAATGTGTTTTTGTTTTTATCTGTTTATTTATTAAGTTATTATTTTATCTTTTTTACTTTCCTAATTACTGATCTCTTCTTTCTGTATTTCCTGTTACCTTCTATATCTTTTTTTAAGTGAACACCATATACTTTGGAAGTTTGAATTTCAAGTCAGTGGTCCCTGTAGGCTTGTTCCATATGAATAGGGGTTAATCTTCTGGATAATAATAATAATAATAATAATAATAATAATGCAGTGCAAGTATTATTGAAGGTCACATGTTGTACAGTTTTCATTCAAGACATGTAAATACGAATGTTGAACGGAAGAACAATCTCTGCCTGCACTCCTCGGAATTGTACTGTAGGTCTAGAGAATATCTACCGTATTCTCTAGACCTTTGCTGTACTGGAGAGCAGTTGAAGTGTTTCCTCTCTTAACAAACCCTCAGCAGAACCCATATCACCTACTTTCTCCTCCCCAATAAGCACTGTCACCTGAGCCTCTCTAGAGCCAATGTCAGTACCATTCGCTTATTTTCTTTGTTTTTTTTTATTTTTACCTAACAATTGCAGTTATATTCTGTAATTGTTTATTTTGTTTATTTGCCTTTTTTTAACATAACAGCTGAGGTAATTTTTCCTCACGATTCAAATATTCGTAGAATTTTGGTTTTCCATGTCAAATTTTGTCATTGTGAAGGGCAGTAATTGCCGTTTGCAATATATAAGCTTCTTAATACAGCGAGACGCCTTTGCTGTTTATTTTTTATTTATATTTCAAAGCGATTTTAACTTATAGTGTGTCGAATATTTCAATCGAAAGGAGTTTGGTGCGTCATGAGATTCTAACGGAAATTTAGTGTTAAATTTTAACAGCGATGCTTTTTTTATATATGCCCCTTTTATTTCAAACACGTCAATACAATTGTAAGCTTTCAGGCGAACGTCTGCCTTAAGCATAAAGTGGACGGCGATGTGTCGTAGGCCTATTCATTTATGGCTTCTGCGAGCCAGTGTTCTGTGTACACTTACACCATGCTTCGGATTATCCTTCAAACACATAGGACTGATAAACTTGCGCAGGACGAACCCCTGCGTATACAGGACGGAAATTCACACATATCTGAGAAACTGCTTAAGCTTCTTTAGACCCGAAATGAATATTGTAATCAGACATGCAAATGAAGCATACAGGCTATTTGAACCTAGAACAAATAGAAGTCAGGCGAGAGAGCATTTGTACACTGCGCACCAGGACGATACAACAAAATACCGCCTGAAGTGAAGAGCAGACAAGAGGAATGCAAAGTTAAAAAGGAACTAAAGACTCTCTGTTCTGCAGGAGCTACGATACTGATAAAAAAATACTGAAACACAATTACAAAATATAAGAAGAACCTTATTCTGAAAACGTACAAGGGCCCGCCAGGGAGGGAATTATCCCTGTGGAGGGCTCTACATAAAACCAGACAAAGTGAAGTGATTACTTTTATATATAAACAAAATTTTATTTTTCCTAATTCGTCTTCCTCTTGTCTTGGTTTACAGTTAGGATCTTGGGATGTGGTTAGCGCTCAGTTTATTGTCGGTAATCATAGAAGAGGAAGTAATTCACCAGAATTCACCA